>NC_137871.1:42175453-42262953 GCF_963924005.1 Protomyctophum bolini
AGCACACACACACACGCACGCACGCACGCACGCAGCCAGAGGGAGTGCGCGCAGCGCGCCGCGCGGTGGGTTTCTGATACTTTCCTGTTTGCGTTGGAAGCATAAAGTGGTCAACACAACAGCAGCCTACCACAGTAACATTACCACCACAGCATTACATTTGGAGAAACCGCGTTTTTTTCCCTCTTCGGCTGATAAGAAGTCGATCATTCATCACGAACCGAAGAACACTTGTTGTATTCATCCATCCGTCCTTTTAAATGATGTGTTGATGGACGGCGCATGGTGGAGTTTTACTGAAGGGTTTTCTTTTAGTGACCGCTTTGTTTTTGGACAGTATAACGTTTCGAGGAGAGTTTATATGAAGCTATGGAGTTGTCTTAATTCTGACAGCTGCTGGCTGCAGCAGCACAGGCACGTATAACGAGGTGAGGAGCTGTTATTTATAATTATTCTATATATTAATAACATCTATAACGTGCACAAAGTGCTGTGCCCGTTTGTTTTAAACATAAACCGTATTTTTAAACGCAGGTTGGTTGGTTTAGGCACGTTATAGGCTATAGTCGCATATCTATGATAATGATATTGATATGTAAGATTAAACAGCATATTTTTTTAACATTTTAAAGGATCCTATATCCTAAACTCTGAGAGTTACAGACCTGTATAAAGATATTGCCCTGGCATGATCGCAGGCACGCAGCAACTTTTCTGTAAACTTTTACTGCTCAGTGTTTGTTGACGATCTATGTGTGTCTCGATTAATTAATTGAATAGCACACACGACCACAATGGAAACTATTATTAAGCCCTCGGGGTTTTTTGTGTTATCCATTTTGGAGCATTATCGTAGGACTATATTCAATTAAATTCAATTCAAAGGGCTTTATTGGCATGAGAAAACATAACCGTAGGAAACTATAACTGTAGGCCATACCTATTGCAAACTGTAAATTACTCAATCAATCAATCAACCATGCATGTTTGAAAATAGCCTATAGCATAGTGGAAGAAATTCTTAAAGGACCACTTCAACACTTTTCAACTTATCTTCATATAATTGGTCCTCATTAATGTTCATGATAAAATAGCACCATTGTTTTCCCCTATACTCATTCTGTGTCTCAGGCTGTGGGCAGTTCAGAAACCAGTCTGTGTCTCATAGGAGGGCTGTGGGCTGTTCAGAAACCAGTCTGTGTCTCATAGGAGGGCTGTGGGCTGTTCAGAAACCAGTCTGTGTCTCATAGGAGGGCTGTGGGCTGTTCAGAAACCAGTCTGTGTCTCATAGGAGGGCTGTGGGCGGTTCAGAAACCAGTCTGTGTCTCATAGGAGGGCTGTGGTCGGTTCAGAAACCAGTCTGTGTCTCATAGGAGGGCTGTGGGCAGTTCCGAAACCAGCAGTCTGTGTCTCATAGGAGGGCTGTGGTCGGTTCAGAAACCAGTCTGTGTCTCATAGGAGGGCTGTGGGCAGTTCAGAAACCCGTCTGTGTCTCATAGGAGGGCTGTGGTCGGTTCAGAAACCAGTCTGTGTCTCATAGGAGGGCTGTGGGCTGTTCAGAAACCAGTCTGTGTCTCATAGGAGGGCTGTGGGCTGTTCAGAAACCAGTCTGTGTCTCATAGGAGGGCTGTGGGCTGTTCAGAAACCAGTCTGTGTCTCATAGGAGGGCTGTGGGCAGTTCAGAAACCAGTCTGTGTCTCATAGGAGGGCTGTGGTCGGTTCAGAAACCAGTCTGTGTCTCATAGGAGGGCTGTGGGCAGTTCAGAAACCCGTCTGTGTCTCATAGGAGGGCTGTGGTCGGTTCAGAAACCAGTCTGTGTCTCATAGGAGGGCTGTGGGCTGTTCAGAAACCAGTCTGTGTGGGGCTGTGGGCAGAGAAACAGCTGTTATGTTGTTCAATTTGTGTCCGGGAAAGCATACAGGGACATCACATATTATGCATATGATCAAATATACGATAAGTAATAGCTTTCCATTTCATTATACATCAATTAATCGACATGGCGATAATTTATTTTATATGATAGACTAAATCAATTAGTGTAATTAGCCCCTTGTAACCCATGTACTACATTGTACAGAAAATAGCAACACAAAGAAACGCAGATCTAAAGCTCACAACACAGTTAGTCGCGAGGCATCGTGAGCTTTGTGTAGATCTGTTTTTTTTTATATATAATTGTCTGATGCAAAAATTGGTATTATGAACATTTATGATGGGAGTGGATGTTATTGTAGGCCTAATACTAAGCAGACAAAGTTATCTCTGTGCACCTCACTGTAAAAATGACTGAGACACTAGTTCATCTGTGTGTGTGTGTGTGTGTGTGTGTGTGTGTGTGTGTGTGTGTGTGTGTGTGCAGAGTGAGAGAGTGCAACAGCTGCATGTATATAGTGTAAAGTGATATCTATCTATACTATAGAGCAGACAGACAGGCAGACAGACAGACATGTATCTGTATCGTAAAGTGATATCTAGAAAGCAGACAGACAGGTCCAGACACCCCCCCCCCCCCCCACCCCACACACACACACACACACATACACAAGGTGCTAGACTGGGAGGGACCGCCATAAGATTTGAGTTGTCTACACGTCAGCCGATTTCACGACGTTTTAGAAAACGACCACATCAAAGGTTTTTTTAGAAACTATGGCAGACATCAGGTCAGAAAGGTCAGGTCAGAAAGGTCATAAAGGTCATGGTCAGAAAGGTCAGGTCATCCCCTGGCATTAGAAACATGGGGCTGTATTTTGCGCGTCTTAAGTATCAGGTCTTATTACTTAACTTAAGACCTGGAGGGAGTGATCAATGCCTTTTGGCCAAAGAGCATTGACCACGCCTCCAGGTCTTAAGTTAAGTAATAAGACCTGGTACTTAAGACACACAAAAAATACAGCCCATGGACTCTAGCACCATATTCTAAACCCACCTGTTTATAGGCAGGCATATGGCTGACCTTTGTTGTCTTCTGCTGCAAGCTGTGCCTTAGTTTGGTTTTGCTTTAAACTGTGTTTTTGTATTAACTGTTTTTAACTGTATACAGCGACCTTGGGTGCCCTGAAAGGCACCTTATAAATAAAATGTATTATTATTATTATTATTATCATCATCAGGCCAGGTCAGAAGGTCAGAAGGTCAGGTCAGAAGGTCAGGCCAGAAGGTCAGGTCATCAGGTCAGGTAGACCTGCTGTACAGTACAGCAGTGGTTTTCAACCCTTTTCATATCAAGGCCCATGTTTCATTATTTGTCATTTGAGCCACGGAACCACCATTTGATGACATTTAGCCTCTCAGACTCAAAACTAAAGATTTTTCTTTTTTTGTCTTTGAATGATATTTTGTCCACAATTCCATGCTGTATTGATGTTGGTATACCAAAGTCATATGATTTGCCACACACGTTACCACAGTGAAATATGTTCTCTTCGCATTTGAGGAGATATAACAATGTTGATCAAAATAACAATTCTTCTACTATACATTCTAATTGCCAGATGGACTCACAGGTCCATTAATTAATTTCATGCTCTTTACCATTTTGGTCTACAAGCTCATATAGCGCTTAGAGCTTGTAGATCTGCTATTTTAGAGAAAATGTGGCGCAAATCTTATATATTCTTTCAGAGCGAACGTTTTTAACTCATATATTTGCTTCTGGGGGGCTCCCTGGAACAACATATTTTCAGATGGGGGGTCGGCGGGCCAATTACATATATTTTTGGGGGTCCTTGACATGAAAATGTTTGAGAACCACTGACATATTATAGAAACGTGGGTTTTTCAGAAAACTGTCAGAATTTAGAAGGAATTTGTATAAATCGGCCTCAGGTCTAAATGGGTTAAGAGTTAAAGATCTAACACAGGTCCATTTGGTTACCAACTCTCCGTCATTTAGCATGGGGACCACCTGGAACCCCCTCAAGGACCACTGGTTGAAAACCACTGCAGTACAGTACAGTCTGTGTACTGCTTCCATGCAGAAACATCATTTTGGCAGACAGCAGGCTGGGACTCAGCCATAGTACACACAACTCTGTGTGTGTGTGTGTGTGTGTGTGTGTGTGTGTGTGTGTGTGTGTGTGTGTGTGTGTGTGTGTGTGTGTGTGTGTGTGCGTGCGTCTGTGTGCATAAAGAGTAAAGACCCATGTAAAGTATAAGTGTGGTCCCAAACTTGTTCATGTCAAGGACCCCCAAATTGACACTAATTATCCCGCGGACTCCCATTTGAAAAGATATGCCAGGGACCCCCAAAAGAGAAGATTGTTACGGTTCTAGCAGTGATTCTCAACCCGTTTGATTTCAAGGACATGCGTTAGTCTACGGACCCCCATTTAATGGCATTTCTATCTCTGGGACCCCCAAATTATATTGTAAAATCAATGTTAATTTAACTCTGAGAGTGTACAAATGGAACCAAAATGAACCCGTATAGGGGTCCATTTGGTTCCATTTGTACACTCTCAGAGTTACAGACCCATAAGGGTCCATTTGGTTCCATTTGTACACTCTCAGAGTTACAGACCCATAAGGGTCCATTTGGTTCCATTTGTACACTCTCAGAGTTACAGACCCATAAGGGTCCATTTGGTTCCATTTGTACACTCTCAGAGTTACAGACCCATAAGGGTCCATTTGGTTCCAAACCACTTTGGGAACCCCTGTGTTAGTGCGTGCACATTTGGAGACATATACATGTGCCTCTGTATGTATATGCGTTGCGCATGTGTGTGTGTGTGTGTGTGTGTGTGTGTGTGTGCACACAGTATGCGATTGCACTCGCCAAAGTTTGCCGGTATATGCTTGAGTGCATATACTGTACACTGTATATGTACAGTCTATGTGCACGTGTGGGTGTGCATGACTCATGAGTATGTGTGTGTGTGTGTGTGTGTGTGTGTGTGTGTTCGGTTCGCAGGCGCCCGTGTGTGTGTGTGTGTGTTCGTGTGTGTGTGCGCGCGCGTGTGTGTGTGTGTGCATGTACAGTGTGTGTGTGTGTGTGTGTGTGCATGTACAGTGTGTGTGTGTGTGTGTGTGTGTGTGTGTGTGTGCGTGCGGTTACAGGGTATACAGTGAGGGCATTGTAAAGCTCAGGAAGGCTTTTTGGAGGCGTGTGAAAATGTTGTAAAGATGTCACCTTGCAGCTGTAACTGATGGACTGCCCCGTGCATGTGTGTGTGCATGTGCGTGTGTGTGTGTGTGTGTGCGTTGGTGCGTGCGTGCGTGTGTGTGCGTGCGCAAAGCTACAGGCCAGACAACATGACACATACAGATACAGTACAGTCTTATAAAAAAGCAGTGAAAACTGTGTGTGTCTGTGTGTGTGTGTTTCCAATATTTTCATGTCAAGGACCCCCAGAATTATATGTAATTGTCCGCCGACCCCCATCTGAAAATATGTCGTTCCAGGGACCCCCCCCCCCCCCCCCCCCAGAAGTAAAGATTTGAGTTAAAAACGTTAGTATATTTAACGTTAACGTTAGGATTTGCACCACATTTTCACGATGTGCCGCGCTACGAGCTTGTACATCTGCTATTGTTCAAGTATAGTATAAAAAGTATGCTCAAAACACCTGAATGGGTTAAGTTTGTTTAACCCATTCTGAACGGTCGGGAACCCTTTTCCCGTTTTCGGTGTTTTAAGCATTATTTAATACTTTAGCTGTTGAAAAATAGCAGATCTACAAGCTCATAGCGCGGCAGAGTGCCGCGCTACGAGCTTGTAGATCTGCTATTTTTTTGAAAAATCGTGATTTATGTCTCGCAAATCTTTAAATATATATTTTTTCAGACGTTTTTAACGTCTGGGAGGGTCCCTGGAACAACATATTTTCGGGTCGGCGGCCAAATACATATTTTGCGGGTCCTGGGCATGAAAAACGTGAGAACCTGCACTGACATATAGAAACATAGGGTTTTCAGAAAACTGTCTGATTTAGAAGACATTTTGTAGAATCGATCAAAATGGGCTAAAACACTATAATCTGTATTTTGCGTGTCTTAAGTACCAGGTCTTATTCCCTAACTTGAGTAAACTAAAGACCTGGAGGCGTGATCAATGCTCTTTGGACACTCAGAATAGCCAAAAGAGCATTGATCACGCCTCCAGGTCTTTAGTTTACTCAAGTTATGGAATAAGACCTGGTACTTAAGACACGCAAAATACAGCCCTATAGGCTATACCCTATAGCTGTCTGACTGTCACTCATCCTGGTTTC
Organism: Protomyctophum bolini; assembly: GCF_963924005.1. Classification (NCBI taxonomy): domain Eukaryota; kingdom Metazoa; phylum Chordata; class Actinopteri; order Myctophiformes; family Myctophidae; genus Protomyctophum; species Protomyctophum bolini. The sequence goes on from NC_137871.1 coordinate 42,181,673, forward strand.
AGCTTCCCAACGCTATGCATTGTGGGGGTTTTGCCTGGAGCCCAGTCTGCAGTGATGCAGACATGTTATGGAAAGGATGCTTCAGGGGGCAAAAGGCCATGAGGAAAGGATGCATCAGGGGCATAAGGCCATGAGGAAAGGACGCATCAGGGGGCAAAAGGCCATGAGGAAAGGATGCATCAGGGGCATAAGGCCATGAGGAAAGGACGCATCAGGGGGCATAAGGCCATGAGGAAAGGATGCATCAGGGGCATAAGGCCATGAGGAAAGGACGCATCAGGGGGCAAAAGGCCATGAGGAAAGGACGCATCAGGGGGCAAAAGGCCATGAGGAAAGGATGCATCAGGGGCATAAGGCCATGAGGAAAGGACGCATCAGGGGGCAAAAGGCCATGAGGAAAGGATGCATCAGGGGCATAAGGCCATGAGGAAAGGACGCATCAGGGGGCATAAGGCCATGAGGAAAGGACGCATCAGGGGGCATAAGGCCACGAGGAAAGGACGCATCAGGGGGCATAAGGCCACGAGGAAAGGACGCATCAGGGGGCAAAAGGCCATGAGGAAAGGATGCATCCAGGGGGCATAAGGCCATGAGGAAAGGATGCATCCAGGGGCTTAAGGCCATGAGAGAGTCAACTCTGAGCCCTTTATGAACTTCATAATTAATATGCATCAAAGTCTCTCTCTCTCTCTGCCTGTCTGTCTGTCTGTATGTCTGTCACTGTCTCTCTGTGTGTGTGTGTGTGTGTGTGTGTGTGTGTGTGTGTGTGTGTGTGTGTGTGTGTGTGTGTGTGTCACACAGAGAGAGAGAGAGAGAGAGAGAGCGAGAGAACGCTTTACAGACACATTAAAATACACACAGGCTTGCAAGTTCTACAGTGTTCTATACATGAACACGTTGGATCCCTAGGACGGGTATACTCGTGATGGTTGAAAATCACTGCTAGAGAGCCGTGAAAATCAGGTCCCTTCATTGCATACATTTTCAAATGGAGGAGTCCGCATGCAGGCAGGCTGCGAAAGGCAGCCACGCACGACAATGAAATCATTCATTCATACACTTGCAGGAACGACATTAATATTAGAATTGCCTAATGGGGGGTGGCTCTGTCAGTGGACAACCGCACGCATGCAGTCAAATGTACACATACTGTATAGAGACCCCCGTCTTGAAACGCACATATAAATTATAGCCCCCTTCAAATGCACTATAATGGACCGGACACATGATAAGGTGCTGTATGACGACCTCATCGCGATGACAGACGAAGCCCTGAGAGCACAATGCAAGCTATAAGGGCCCGGAAATAATCGCACAGTCCAGGCTGAGTGGATTTATATTCAAACTCATACGATCAAAGTTTGGAAGTCAAAGTATATCAGCATGTTGGGAATTCCACCCCAATTAATCTGAACATTTAGAGACGTACAGATAGACACTCAGCTTTGGCCCAGTAGGGTAGTTCAGTATAGACAGTATAGACAGACCTTCAACATTGGCCAGTACGTAATCTAGTAAAGAGAGTGACAACGCTTTGATCTCGACACAAAGCGGGTGCCTATGGGCTATATTTCCACACATTGGAACTATCCCATTGAGACAAAGCGGGTGCCTATGGGCTATAGTTCCACACATTGGAACTATCCCATTGAGACAAAGCGGGTGCCTATGGCTGGAACTATCCCATTGAGACAGAATGAGCACTTCCACATTGCATTGTTACAATGCGAGTCAACGGTATAGTGCATGTCATTACTCTCTTACTAGATTAACCTATTTTAGGTGGGAACCCCTTTCGGTGTTAGCATTATGTTATGCTTTAGCTATTGAAAAATAGCAGATCTACAAGCTCCTAGCGCGCCACTCGGTGGCGCGCTAGTAGCTTGTAGGTCTGCTATTTTTGAAAAGTCGAAGAACGGCTGTCATAGAAACGTAGCTTTTTTCCCGAAAACTGTCAGGATGTAGAAGACATTTTTAGAATCTGATCTCAGGTCAGAATGGGTTAACTCTGGATGGGTCTCCTGATTGCACGCCGTTGAGTCTGTGCTCCTGTGTGTGTGTGTGCTCCAAGCTGCAGCAACACTGCCCCCTGTGGGAAGACGTGTGCCACGCGCGTGTGTGTGTGTGTCCCTCCAGGACGACGAGGCAGGATGACAAAACGTGTTTGTTTCTCATTCCTTGACTTTATTGTGAGGATGTGACCCTTTGTTTTTTCCTCCGTCTCCACAGGAGGAGCGACCGTCGTCCCCCCGCGCATCCTGAGTGTGGGGGTGTGTGTGTGTGTTTGGAGTCCGTGTACGTTCATGTGTGTGTGTGTGTGTGTGTGAGCGTGTTGCCGTGCTACACGTGCATGTCTGCGTGTGCGTCCAGGATGGCCCGGTGGGAGCAGGACCGGTGGACTCCTCTCTGACACCATCGTGTCCCTGACGTCTCTGCGAGACCCTCGGACGTTTCCTGACGGACGGACGGACCAATAGCCCTACATCTGTGAAGAACCACCACCCTCCTCCTCCTCCTCCTCCTCCTCCTCCCGGGTGTGGCCGGGCCCGAATCAACCCCTCCCGAGGGCCCTGGAGCTGCTGCACCAAAACAAAAGCCTCCATGCGCGCACGCAAAGTGCGCAGTCAAGAACGACATTTTTTTTTGCGAATGAACGTGCGTGAGTTCAGTGCAACGCCAGCACTATCACCACTGCTCCCGTAGAGTTACAAGGCTGCTCCCATAGACGCTGCTCCCATAGAGTTACAAGGCTGCTCCCATAGAGTTACAAGGCTGCTCCCAAAGAGTTATAAGGCTGCTCCCTGACGCTGTATCTGTATCTGTATTTTCGTTCTGTTGGACGACCAGAAACACTATAGCTGGGGTTCCTGTGTGTTGCGTTACATTTAAATAAGTGACCTATGAATACGGTTTTATTTCGACGGAAGCAACAGCTGTAGTACACCAATTTGAAAATAGTACACACTCGCGCGCACACACACACACACACACACAGGGCCCTGCAGGCAGCGAGCGGGCCCTGGAGCTTATATAAGCTCCCACATTAAGTTCCAGTGTTAACCCCCGGGGCCCCTGCCGGGCCCCCCCCCCCCCCACACACAGCGCCTCACCATGGCCAGCCTGGTGCTCAACGAGACGGGCATGGAGGACTGCGGCATCGACGACTCCTTCAAGTACAACCTGTACTCGGTGGTGTACAGCGTGGTGTTCGTGCTGGGCCTGGTCACCAACGTCGCCGCGCTGTTCGTCTTCTGCTTCCGCATGAAGATGCAGAACGAGACCACCATGTTCATGACCAACCTGGCCATGTCGGACCTGGTGTTCGTGTTCACGCTGCCCTTCAAGGTACGTTAACTAAAACATGGTGTTCGTGTTCACGCTGCCCTTCAAGGTACGTTAAGTAAAAACATGGTGTTCCGTGTTCACGCTGCCCTTCAAGGTACGTTAAGTAAAACATGGTGTTCGTGTTCACGCTGCCCTTCAAGGTACGTTAAGTAAAACATGGTGTTCCGTGTTCACGCTGCCCTTCAAGGTACGTTAAGTAAAACATGGTGTTCGTGTTCACGCTGCCCTTCAAGGTACGTTAAGTAAAACATGGTGTTCCGTGTTCACGCTGCCCTTCAAGGTACGTTAAGTAAAACATGGTGTTCGTGTTCACGCTGCCCTTCAAGGTACGTTAAGTAAAACATGGTGTTCGTGTTCACCCTGCCCTTCAAGGTACGTTAACTAAAACATGGTGTTCGTGTTCACGCTGCCCTTCAAGGTACGTTAAGTAAAAACATGGTGTTCCGTGTTCACGCTGCCCTTCAAGGTACGTTAAGTAAAACATGGTGTTCGTGTTCACCCTGCCCTTCAAGGTACGTTAAGTAAAACATGGTGTTCGTGTTCACCCTGCCCTTCAAGGTACGTTAAGTAAAACATGGTGTTCGTGTTCACGCTGCCCTTCAAGGTACGTTAACTAAAACATGGTGTTCGTGTTCACCCTGCCCTTCAAGGTATGTTAAGTAAAACATGGTGTTCGTGTTCACCCTGCCCTTCAAGGTACGTTAACTAAAACATGGTGTTCGTGTTCACGCTGCCCTTCAAGGTACGTTAACTAAAACATGGTGTTCGTGTTCACGCTGCCCTTCAAGGTACGTTAACTAAAACATGGTGTTCGTGTTCACGCTGCCCTTCAAGGTATGTTAAGTAAAACATGGTGTTCGTGTTCACCCTGCCCTTCAATGTACGTTAAGTAAAACATGGTGTTCGTGTTCACGCTGCCCTTCAAGGTATGTTAAGTAAAACATGGTGTCCGTGTTCACCCTGCCCTTCAAGGTACGTTAACTAAAACATGGTGTTCGTGTTCACGCTGCCCTTCAAGGTACGTTAAATAAAACATGGTGATCCGTGTTCACGCTGCCCTTCAAGGTACGTTAACTAAAACATGGTGTTCCGTGTTCACCCTGCCCTTCAAGGTACGTTAACCCATTTAGGCCTGACGTCGAAATTTTATATTTACAGTCATATGACTGTACATTTGTCATATGACTGTAAATTTGTCATATGACTGTAAATGTGTGGCTCCAGGCGGCCCCGTAAGGACATCAAGCGCTATTCTCCCGTCACACAGCCTACTTGCAGCAAAACAAGGAAGTGATAGTTTTATTGGGTTAATATTGCTATATGGTTGTAACCGTTTTAGTTAGGGCGGTCACATTATTATTGCATCAAGTAGTACTTTGAGACCGATCCGATACCATTTTTTATGGCCGATACGGCCGATTCCGATACCGACCATATGGTGCATCTCCATCCATAACTCTATGGTGTCCACGTGGATCCATAACTCTATGGTGTCCACGTGGATCCATAACTCTATGGTGTCCACGTCTGTTCATAACTCTATGGTGTCCACGTGGATCCATAACTCTATGGTGTCCACGTGGATCCATAACTCTATGGTGTCCACGTGGATCCATAACTCTATGGTGTCCACGTGGATCCATAACTCTATGGTGTCCACGTGGATCCATAACTCTATGGTGTCCACGTGGATCCATAACTCTATGGTGTCCACGTGGATCCATAACTCTATGGTGTCCATGTGGATCCATAACTCTATGGTGTCCACGTCTGTTCATAACTCTATGGTGTCCACGTGGATCCATAACTCTATGGTGTCGATCCATAACTCTATGGTGTCCACATGGATCCATAACTCTATGGTGTCCACATGGATCCATAACTCTATGGTGTCCACATGGATCCATAACTCTATGGTGTCGATCCATAACTCTATGGTGTCCACATGGATCCATAACTCTATGGTGTCCATGTGGATCCATAACTCTATGGTGTCCACATGGATCCATAACTCTATGGTGTCCACATGGATCCATAACTCTATGGTGTCCACGTGGATCCATAACTCTATGGTGTCCACGTGGATCCATAACTCTATGGTGTCCACGTGGATCCATAACTCTATGGTGTCCACGTGGATCCATAACTCTATGGTGTCCACGTGGATCCATAACTCTATGGTGTCCACGTGGATCCATAACTCTATGGTGTCCACGTGGATCCATAACTCTATGGTGTCCACGTGGATCCATAACTCTATGGTGTCCATGTGGATCCATAACTCCATGGTGTCCACGTGGATCCATAACTCTATGGTGTCGATCCATAACTCTATGGTGTCCACGTGGATCCATAACTCCATGGTGTCCACGTGGATCCATAACTCTATGGTGTCGATCCATAACTCCATGGTGTCCACGTGGATCCATAACTCCATGGTGTCCACGTGGATCCATAACTCCATGGTGTCCACGTGGATCCATAACTCCATGGTGTCCACGTGGATCCATAACTCTATGGTGTCCATGTGGATCCATAACTCCATGGTGTCCACGTGGATCCATAACTCTATGGTGTCGATCCATAACTCCATGGTGTCCACATGGATCCATAACTCTATGGTGTCCACGTGGATCCATAACTCCATGGTGTCCACGTGGATCCATAACTCCATGGTGTCCACGTGGATCCATAACTCTATGGTGTCGATCCATAACTGCATGGTGTCCACGTGGATCCATAACTCTATGGTGTCCATGTGGATCCATAACTCCATGGTGTCCACGTCTGTTCATAACTCTATGGTGTCTCCAACGTGCAGGTGTTCTACAACGTGAACCGCCACTGGCCGTTCGGCGACGGCCTGTGCAAGGTGTCGGGCACGGCCTTCATCACCAACATCTACGGCAGCATCTTCTTCCTCACCTGCATCAGCGTGGACCGCTTCCTGGCCATCGTCTACCCGTTCCGCTCGCGCTCCGTGCGCACGCGGCGCAACGCGGCGCTGGTGTGCGCCGCCGTGTGGCTCACCATCCTGGGCGGCGGCATCTCCGTCACCTTCTTCTCCACCATCAACCGGGCCAACCGCGCCACCGCCTGCTTCGAGGGCTTCTCCAAGAGCACCTGGAAGAACTACCTGTCCAAGATTACCATCTTCATCGAGGTAGGCCTTATGGAACTACCTGTCCAAGATCACCATCTTCATCGAGGTAGGCCTTATGGAACTATAGCTGTCCAAGATCACCATCTTCATTGAGGTAGGCCTTATGGAACTACCTGTCCAAGATCACCATCTTCATCGAGGTAGGTTTTATGGAACTATAGCTGTCCAAGATCACCATCTTCATTGAGGTAGTCCTTATGGAACTACCTGTCCAAGATCACCATCTTCATTGAGGTAGGCCTTATGGAACTACCTGTCCAAGATCACCATCTTCATCGAGGTAGGCCTTATGGAACTATAGCTGTCCAAGATCACCATCTTCATCGAGGTAGGTTTTATGGAACTAGCTGTCCACGATCACCATCTTCAACGAGGTAGGTTTTATGGAACTAGCTGTCCAAGATCATCTTCATCGAGGTAGGCCTTATAGAACTAGCTCAGAAACCGTCTTCCAGTGACATCATCATTAGGCAGATTTTTATTTAAACAATATATTCTTTTACAAAAATGTTTAGATTTTCATTATTGTGAGAACGATGGCTTCCATTTTCGCATTGCAACTTTTCAGGACTAGAAAGCCTGCAGTTCCTATTAGCTTGTATTCCCCATCGATGATGTCACTTGAAGACGGTTTCTGAACTGCCCACAGCCCTCCTATGAGACACAGACAGAGTATAAAAGATTTGCGCCATTTTTTCATGATTATTAGTGAGGACCTATTATATGAAGATAGGTTGAAAAGTGGTGAAGTGGTCCTTTAAATGAATAGTCATTCACGTTGACTTTCTTTGTTGTGCCACAACCGCGGCGGCGGCAATAGATTGTGGGCTTCCTGCTCCCCCTGCTGGCCAACCTGGTGTGTTCGTCGCTGGTGCTGCGGACGCTGCGGCGGCCGGCCACGGTGGGCGGCTGCTCCGACAGCAAGCGACGCGTCCTCAGGATGATCCTGGTGCACCTGGCCATCTTCGTGGTGTGCTTCGTGCCGTACAACTCCATCCTGTTCCTCTACGCGCTGGTGCGCACGCAGGCGCTGGCCAACTGCTCCGTGGAGCGCTTTGTGCGCACGCTCTACCCAATCACGCTGTGTCTGGCCAGGTAAACAAACTACAACACGCTCTACCCAATAACGCTGTGTCTGGCCAGGTAAACAAACAACTACACGCTCTACCCCATCACGCTGTGTCTGGCCAGGTAAACAAACAAACTACACGCTCTACCCAATCACGCTGTGTCTGGCCAGGTAAACAAACTACACCCTCTACCCAATCACACTGTGTCTGGCCAGGTAAACAAACTACACGCTCTACCCCATCACACTGTGTCTGGCCAGGTAAACAAACAAACTACACGCTCTACCCAATCACGCTGTGTCTGGCCAGGTAAACAAACTACACCCTCTACCCCATCACACTGTGTCTGGCCAGGTAAACAAACAACACGCTCTACCCCATCACACTGTGTCTGGCCAGGTAAACAAACAAACTACACGCTCTACCCAATCACGCTGTGTCTGGCCAGGTAAACAAACTACACCCTCTACCCCATCACACTGTGTCTGGCCAGGTAAACAAACTACACCCTCTACCCCATCACACTGTGTCTGGCCAGGTAAACAAACAACACGCTCTACCCCATCACACTGTGTCTGGCCAGGTAAACAAACAACACGCTCTACCCCATCACACTGTGTCTGGCCAGGTAAACAAACTACACGCTCTACCCCATCACACTGTGTCTGGCCAGGTAAACAAACTACACCCTCTACCCCATCACACTGTGTCTGGCCAGGTAAACAAACAACTACAAATGTCTTCTTCTAAATCCTTTAGACAGTTTTCTGAACCTCATGTTTCTGTATCAGTGGTGCTCAATATTTCATGTCAAGGAACCCCAGAAATCTGAAGATATATTGTTCCAGGAGACCCCCTCTCCAGAAGCAAATATTTGAGTTAAAAACGTTCGCTCTGAAAGAATATATATATATATATATATATATATATATATTCAAAGATTTGCACCACATTTTCACGAACACTGCTTCTGCTTCTGCTGATGTTGTTGTTTCATCCTTCCAGCCTCAACTGCTGCCTGGACCCGGTGGTCTACTACTTCACCTCCGAGAGCTTCCAGAAGAGCCTGACCACGGGGGGGTCGGGGGGCGCCAATAAGGGGTCCGGTGGCAGCCGCCCGGAGAGCCACCCCACGCGGAGCGACGCTGACGCCCTGCCGGACCACCCATCCAGCACCCTGACCAGGGACACACACGCCCCCTCCTCCCCCTCCTCCTCCTCCTCCTGTCCCCGCCTGATGTCCAGCAGCGCCCTGACCTGCAGGGACACACACGCCCCCTCCTCCCCCTCCTCCTCCTCTCCTCGCCTGATGTCCTGCAACATCCTGACCAGAGACACCCCCTCCCCCTCCTCCTCACCCCCCCTGATGTCCAGCAACGGCAAGGAGACCCCGCCACCACACTCGGAAACCCAGTTCTGAGCACCGCATGCTGGGGTTTTAAGGCGTCTCAACTTAAATGGCTCCTTAAATTAATAAAAGAAAAAATCCTCGTTTCCCCGTTCAGCCCCGCGCGTTGATGACAACGGACATCCTGTCGTTATGACGACACGGGCCCACATCGACGTCCCCGCGAAAACAAGACTGATGCGCAATATGATGTTGCCAGCTGACAGGGGGCGGAGTCAAGTGTTCCTGGTAGGGTGCGCTTCCGTTTCCTTCCCTAATAGCTCCTCGGTGATTGATGCCTCCTCCTGGTCCTAATGCCTACCTATAGCTGCCTTCATTATTGGAGCAGCGAATGAGAAACTTGACACACGTGGTGGACGGACTCCTCCTATACTTCCTGGTTTCGGGAGTGAGGACAGAGGAGCTATTGGACAGAACAGGACAATGGGCACGAGACGCAACCAATGAGGAGGGAGGAGACAGACAGACAGACAGACAGGAATCAGAGCCATGTAAGGAGAGATGCGTCACTCCCGTTCACTTCAACGGCCCAGTCTTCTACAGCGCCTTCTATTCGCGACTACAGTTATGGAATGCACTGGAGTCTATGAGCGTGTGACTGAATGAATGCACTGGAGTCTATGAGCGTGTGACTGAATGAATGCACTGGAGTCTATGAGTGTGTGACTGAATGAATGCACTGGAGTCTATGAGTGTGTGACTGAATGAATGCACTGGAGTCTATGAGTGTGTGACTGAATGAATGAATGAATGCACTGGAGTCTATGAGTGTGTGAATGAATGAATGCACTGGAGTCTATGAGTGTGTGTGTGAATGAATGAATGAATGCACTGGAGTCTATGAGCGAGTGAATGAATGAATGCACTGGAGTCTATGAGTGTGTGACTGAATGAATGAATGCACTGGAGTCTATGAGCGTGTGAATGAATGAATGCACTGGAGTCTATGAGCGTGTGAATGAATGAATGCACTGGAGTCTATGAGTGTGTGAATGAATGAATGCACTGGAGTCTATGAGTGTGTGACTGAATGAATGCACTGGAGTCTATGAGTGTGTGACTGAATGAATGCACTGGAGTCTATGAGTGTGTGACTGAATGAATGCACTGGAGTCTATGAGTGTGTGTGTGAATGAATGCACTGGAGTCTATGAGTGTGTGACTGAATGAATGAATGAATGCACTGGAGTCTATGAGTGTGTGAATGAATGAATGCACTGGAGTCTATGAGTGTGTGTGTGAATGAATGAATGAATGCACTGGAGTCTATGAGCGAGTGAATGAATGAATGCACTGGAGTCTATGAGTGTGTGACTGAATGAATGAATGCACTGGAGTCTATGAGCGTGTGAATGAATGAATGCACTGGAGTCTATGAGCGTGTGAATGAATGAATGCACTGGAGTCTATGAGTGTGTGAATGAATGAATGCACTGGAGTCTATGAGTGTGTGACTGAATGAATGCACTGGAGTCTATGAGTGTGTGACTGAATGAATGCACTGGAGTCTATGAGTGTGTGAATGAATGAATGCACTGGAGTCTATGAGTGTGTGACTGAATGAATGCACTGGAGTCTATGAGTGTGTGACTGAATGAATGAATGCACTGGAGTCTATGAGCGTGTGAATGAATGAATGCACTGGAGTCTATGAGCGTGTGAATGAATGAATGCACTGGAGTCTAGAGTGTGTGAATGAATGAATGCACTGGAGTCTATGAGTGTGTGACTGAATGAATGCACTGGAGTCTATGAGTGTGTGACTGAATGAATGCACTGGAGTCTATGAGTGTGTGAATGAATGAATGCACTGGAGTCTATGAGTGTGTGAATGAATGAATGCACTGGAGTCTATGAGAGTGTGACTGAATGAATGCACTGGAGTCTATGAGCGTGTGAATGAATGAATGCACTGGAGTCTATGAGTGTGTGAATGAATGAATGCACTGGAGTCTATGAGCGTGTGAATGAATGAATGAATGCACTGGAGTCTATGAGCGTGTGAATGAATGAATGAATGCACTGGAGTCTATGAGCGTGTGACTGAATGAATGCACTGGAGTCTATGAGTGTGTGACTGAATGAATGCACTGGAGTCTATGAGCGTGTGACTGAATGAATGCACTGGAGTCTATGAGTGTGTGACTGAATGAATGCACTGGAGTCTATGAGTGTGTGACTGAATGAATGCACTGGAGTCTATGAGCGTGTGACTGAATGAATGCACTGGAGTCTATGAGCGTGTGACTGAATGAATGCACTGGAGTCTATGAGTGTGTGACTGAATGAATGCACTGGAGTCTATGAGCGTGTGACTGAATGAATGCACTGGAGTCTAGAGTGTGTGAATGAATGAATGCACTGGAGTCTATGAGTGTGTGACTGAATGAATGCACTGGAGTCTATGAGTGTGTGACTGAATGAATGAATGCACTGGAGTCTATGAGTGTGTGACTGAATGAATGCACTGGAGTCTATGAGTGTGTGAATTAATGAATGCACTGGAGTCTATGAGCGTGTGACTGAATGAATGCACTGGAGTCTAGAGTGTGTGAATGAATGAATGCACTGGAGTCTATGAGTGTGTGAATGAATGAATGCACTGGAGTCTATGAGTGTGTGAATGAATGAATGCACTGGAGTCTATGAGTGTGTGAATGAATGAATGCACTGGAGCGTTTGTCACTATTTGGAGTTGACCAGCACTGTTCCTGACTCCTCATTGGTGCAACTCTCCAATGGAAGGCTCTAACAGGAATGACATTGACAAGGTTTCTGTCATTGAACTTTCACGATATTGAACTGTCTGACAGACAGACAGACAGACACAGACAGACAGACAGACGGCAGGACTAATGACATTGAACTTGACCTCCAGCATGAAAAGGATCAAGTGGTTGGATTGGTTGGGTGGGTGAACTACCGGGACAAAGACATAACTGAGCAGATTAGTTAAGTCCTGAGGTACAGCCGAGGATTTACAAGATTATCACACACTCACGCGCACACTCACACACACACACACACTCACACTCACACACACACACACACACACACACACACACACGTCGATTTGAACCATGAATGCAGCATTTACTATTACATGGTGAAATAAATGCAAATGCCCCTCCTTTCCTTTCCATGCCATCAGGCACGTCGCCGACTATATGTTGTTGAAACATGAAATGCCATTGACGATGAATGGAGAATTTAACGTCACCCGGAGACGAGCAAACCGGCTATTTTGTCAGATTCCCATTGACAATGAATGGAGAATTATCGTCAGACTCATATACGTGTCTGATTTGTGTCACAATCGACATATTACGTCATATTATGTGTCGTACGATGATAAGAAGAGCGGCCCTCACTTCACAGGGGTGTGACTTTGCCCTATATATTGCATAATGTTTGCCCTATACACGCATCATCACACGCCGTGTCGAACGTTGATGACATCAACAATGTGATGTGTTCGCTGATTGGACCGCTGTTCTCTGTCTGGCTGTGTCCCACACTGATGACATCAACAATGTGATGTGTTCGCTGATTGGACCGCTGTTCTCTGTCTGGCTGTGTCCCACAAGACCCACATTGATGACATCAACATTGTGATGAGTCACTGATTGGACCGCTGTTCTCTGTCAGGATGTGTCCCACACTGATGACATCAACATTGTGGTGTGTGATGCGTGTCATCATCTGTGTGAGCTGCACTGTTAAATGTGACTACATTTGACTGAGGGACTGCCATTGGATCTTTTTGAATTTGCGTTGTTGTTTTTTTTTCATGTCATATGAAAGCAGGGAATCAATCATAGCTTCAAATTGACATTATTGGTTATTCAGTTTGACCAGTTTTGGAGATATGGCATGTATAGAGCACCGAAGTCTGACGTCACTTTCAGTAGAGGGCGCCAATACACAGGTTCATGTATTTTTTTGTATTTGCATTGTAATCTCCATAGGGCGATTTTAGGAATATTAAGAACTGTGTTTGAAAAATAAACCGAGAAAACAGGCTTGAAAGGATCACTTCTGTGGTCTCTAACATTATTACACCTATACATTAGCTACATGTTTAAGCATTTATTTCATATTTACATGTCGATTTCAGCTCTGAAACTTATTTCAGACATCCTCTAGTATGTGAAGAGTCTGCCTGTGCTATTAACTCATTTTTTAAAGAAAAATAAATGTTTTTCTCCTCTGGTGAAAAGCTGGAGTTTGCCCGATGGCAGGCTCTCAGTCAAATCTGGTCACAAATGTTTCACCACCATAGCCTGTTGAGTGTGTCTATTACAGTCTATTACATAATGGATGTAAAAGATGAGTCCATTAAATAATGGTTGTGAGGCTGCATGCTCTCCTCTGCTCTTCATTGCTGCTGCTGGTGACAACTAGGGGTGTAACGATATAGTAACTGCATCGAAAAATACATTTTAATGCCATGAATCGAATCATGTATCGCATCGCATCGTATCATTTTGCAATGCAAATATCGGTATCGAGTCGTTTTGCTATGCAAATAATCAATTGTATCAATACTACATTTTTGTGCATGCTATATATTTAGCAATTTGTAGAAGATGAAAGAAAATGAGGGGATTCATTACTCAGTTTAAAATAATGTCAATGTATTTTAAATAGTTACTGTATCGATTTCAAATCATTGAATCGGATCGGATCGCCATAATGAACCAATATCGTCCATGCATCGTATCGTCAGCCATGTGTCCTGATACTGTACGTATATCTTATCGCTGTTAAAATGTATCCTTACACCCCTATTGTCAACACATCAACGTTACGTTATTATTTTACTGCCTGACATTTAGATCATGTCGAAGGTCATTTTGACTCAAAGGTTTTCAGGAATATTATTATAACCACATCACCTGGGGTCTATTAGACTCAGTAATGTTAACTCCATAGACACATACACAACACCTGGGGGTCTAATTAGAGTAACGTTAACTCCATAGACACAGACAAAACACCAGGGGGTCTAATTAGAGTAACGTTAACTCCATAGACACATACAAAACACCTGGGGGTCTAATTAGAGTGATGTCAACTCCATAGACACATACAAAACACCTGAGGGTCTATTAGAGTAATGTTAACTCCTTAGACACATACAAAACACCTGGGGTCTATTAGAGTAATGTTAACTCCATAGACACATACAAAACACCTGAGGGTCTATTAGAGTAATGTTAACTCCATAGACACATACAAAACACCTGGGGGTCTATTAGAGTAATGTTAACTCCATAGACACATACAAAACACCTGAGGGTCTATTAGAGTAATGTTAACTCCATAGACACATACAAAACACCTGGGGGTCTATTAGAGTAATGTTAACTCCATAGACACATACAAAACACCTGGGGTCTATTAGAGTAATGTTAACTCCATAGACACATACAAAACACCTGGGGGTCTATTTAGAGTAACGTTAACTCCATAGACACATACAAAACACCTGAGGGTCTATTAGAGTGATGTTAACTCCATAGACACATACAAAACACCTGGGGGTCTATTTAGAGTAACGTTAACTCCATAGACACATACAAAACACCTGAGGGTCTATTAGAGTGATGTTAACTCCATAGACACATACAAAACACCTGGGGGTCTATTTAGAGTAACGTTAACTCCATAGACACATACAAAACACCTGAGGGTCTATTAGAGTAATGTTAACTCCATAGACACATACAAAACACCTGGGGGTCTATTTAGAGTAACGTTAACTCCATAGACACATACAAAACACCTGAGGGTCTATTAGAGTAATGTTAACTCCATACACACAGACAAAACACCTGGGGGTCTAATTAGAGTAACGTTAACTCCATAGACACATACAAAACACCAGGGGGTCTAATTAGAGTAACGTTAACTCCATAGACACATACAAAACACCAGGGGGTCTATTAGAGTAATGTTAACTCCATAGACACATACAAAACACCAGGGGGTCTAATTAGAGTAACGTTAACTCCATAGACACATACAAAACACCTGGGGGTCTATTAGAGTAACGTTAACTCCATAGACACATACAAAACACCAGGGGGTCTAATTAGAGTAACGTTAACTCCATAGACACATACAAAACACCGGGGGGTCTAATTAGAGTAACGTTAACTCCATAGACACATACAAAACAGAAAAAGTACAACTACGGCTTTTAAAAAAAAGAAGAAATTAAGGCATTTGTTTCACTGGCCCCAAGTGGGCATTCTGCTGGTCTGAACAACGTTGTTTCCGGGCCAGCGGTCCATTTATAACGTCTGTCCCTGTTAAAGGAGAATTCCATGCTAGAAGGCTTTCTTACCTTTATGTGTAGTTGTTACGTCCCCACCAAAGAGGTCCAGGTGCGAAGGCGCATTATTGGCTATTTCCCCTAATATAAGCCCTCAATGAATTGAATTGAATTGCATTGAATTGAATGGGGCATTGGGGGTGTTGTGCTAATTCGCACATTTTTGTATATATCCTCTCTTCATAATGTAAATAGTATCGCAAGCGGCACACCTTACTACTTATTTCGATGGAAATAAGCGAATTAGCACAAAAACCCAATAGTAAGAGAAATCTATGAAAATCTGGGAACTAAATCGTTACCAAGAAATTTCTTCACCAATGTGTTTCTAAATGTGTCTAATAACATGTACTAAAAGTTTGAAATTCAACTCCTGTGGGAAATTGAGTTATTAGCATAATATGTGACCATACTAAATTAGGCCATATCCACTTGTGATGACGGCTATGGCCGTTTCCCTCCCAAGGAGTGTTTTGGAAATGGATTCAGAATCATGAAAACACCCTGGTTTCATATGTCACATGCTACTGAAAGAATGATTAAATTTGGACTTTTTGGCCTTATATAGGATGTTATGGGTATGGTCACATATTATGCTAATATCTCAATTTCCCACAGGAGTTGAATTTCAAACTTTTAGTACATGTTATTAGACACATTTAGAAACACACTGGTGAAGACATTTCTTGGTAACGATTTAGTTCCCAGATTAGTCAAATACCTGATAAAATGCCCTTACTACAACCCCCATTGAGGGCTTATAATTATGCCGGGGGAAATAGCCTGCAATAAATGCACTTTTGCACAAAATAACACCTGCACCTCTTTGGTGGGGACGTAAAAACAACTACAAATAAAGACCAAGAAAGCCTTCCAGCGTGGAATTCTTCTTTAAAGCCCGTCTGAGACATCAAGCAAAAGGAAAGTCTTTATGCACATGGAGCAGGGACGGAACAGGGACCGGAACCGCGGGTTTGAAGTGGTTCTGATCTTGGAGTGAGTGTGAACTCCTTCCCGGAGGAGGAGGACGACGGAGGTTGTGCTCTGAGCGGCGCGCATGCAGGCCTTCTGACCGCTGAGCCGCTCTCGGATCAGAGGCTCAGCGCTTAGTGTGAGCCGCGGCAGCAATGGACCATTGTTTACCTCTGAATACCAGCGCTCTGGGTTAATCTGGCCTCGCAGTTACACCACACACACACACACACCACACACCACACACCACACACCACACACACACACACACACACACCTGCTGCTGCTCAAAGTCTCTCACTCACACTCACACACACACACACACACACATGTCACACACACACACACACACACACACATGTCACACACACACACACACACACACACACACACACACACACACACATTCATCTGCTGCTGCTCAAAGTCTCACACACACACACACACACACACACTTATACAATGCTTAATGTCTTTAACATTAGTCAGAATATCCACGGTTATACAGTACATTATTTCATAATGATTTGTGTCATATCGTGCGTGTGCATGTGTGTGTGTGTGTGTGTGTGTGTTATACGTGACTGCCTAAAGCGTAATTCACATTTTGCTGTACCGTGTCACTCTGCTAAAGCAGCAGCTTTTTGGTCTAAAAAAAGAAGCACACATTATGTATGGAGAGGCCAACTCCAAAAAAAAAGAAAGAAAAAGATTCAGAATATTTTTCAATGAAAATGCGTTATAGGACCTGTGTACACGTCCCACAAATTGAGACACTGTCTTAATTTGTGGGATGCCTGAAAACCTTGGAAATGAGGGACTGTCCCGACCCACGCAAAGACGTGGGACATCTGGTCACCACCCGATCCACGGCATGTCTATCCTCTGGGCGGTGCGGTGCCCCCAGGCCATGCTCTACAGCAGGGGTGGGCAACTGGCGGCCCGGGGGCCACATGCGACCCCCACCTTCACATAATGTGGCCCTCAGATACATTTCGGAATACTGATAATATGTTATTGGTTTCAGCTGTTACAATTCCAAACATGCAAACATGACCGCTTTAATTACTTATTCTAAATTAGTAGCTTGCTGAGTAGTAGGCCTATTACAAAAAATCTCATTGTCTTTTTTATGTCCAATATATTTGTATTTAGTTTAAATGACTTTTCAGGATCTCAATTAAAAATTGCAAAAAATATTATTCAGGATTTCAATTCAAATATAGCAAAAATAGCCGGTCTACAAGTTCAAAACTCATCGCATCGCGACGCGTTTTGAACTTGTAGATCGGCTATTTTTGGTACGACATGCATGCAATGTGGGCCCTCTGGAGTGAGTATGGAAATATATTTCATCGTCAAAGTTGCCCACCCCTGCTCTACAACGATGCTTTTTAACTTTTTTAAACAATTCAATTGTTTGTTTTAAGCCAAACAATATCACTTCACACTATACCTCTAATAGGACATTAAATGGACGTTTCGTGTGGTCAGTTAGACAGACAGTCACACAGTATCACTTAGGAATGTGAATAGAACATCTTCAAATATAGCGAGCAGAGAAGAGAACAACAGAACACTACAGAGAGTTGGTGGAGAAATAAATCACGTTTTTGAACCCATTTAGACCTGAGGCCGTTTCTACAAAATGTCTAATATAAATCAGAAACTTCCTGATTAACCTATCTTTCTATATCAGGGGTTTTCAAACTATTTCATGTCAAGGACCCCAAAAATAATATGTAATTGGCCTCCGACCCCCATCTGAAAATATGTTGTTCCAGGGAACCCTATAAGAACAAAGATTTGACTTAAAAAACGTTCGCTCTGAACGAATATATATTCAAAGATTTGTGCCACATTTTTACGATTTTTCAAAAATAGCAGAGCTATAAAGCTCATAGCGCGGCACTCGAGTGCTGCGCTATGAGCTTGTAGATCTGCTATTTTTCAATAGCTATAAAGTATAACATAATGCTTGGAACACCAAAAGGGGTTCCCGTTCAGAATGGGTTAAGTAGGCTACAAGTATCAATTCTGCAATATGTAAATACTCTGTTACGTTAAGTAAAAGTCCGGAATTCAAAAATGTACTTGAGTAACAAAAGTAATTGGCATCAAAATGTACTTAAAGTATCGTAACGTAATAGTACTCATTGTGCGGAAGGTCCCATTTCAAGATTTCAAAAAGCTCAGAATGCGTCGCATTGTGAGCTTGTAGATCGGCTGCAACATCCTTGCGACAACGTGAATCTAGATTTCCCTCCGCAAGAATTGAGATCACGATTCTCACACGATTAAAACAAAAAAACGTTACTAAAATGAATTGGACGGCCAACTAGTGCTGCACGATTCTTCACATTAAGTGTCTTAATCTAGATCTCCATCTTTTTTCGATTAATTGTGCAGCGCTACTAGTAACTGTTGTTTTCAAATTAATGTAGTGGAATAGAAGTACAATATTTAGATCACAAACACATTGGTCAAAATTCATAAATAATAATTGTGAGGTTCAAAGTTTGAGAAGAAGCACTCCTTGGAGCAACGTGACCAACTGCTTCATTTAGCCTGCACTGCCCTCTAGTGGTCAAACAAAACAACAAAACTAAGTACACAGCCCTAGTACTGTAGTTGATATGGTTTCAGTATATTGTCTGTAGGCTGTCCAGACATCATATACAACAATTGCTAGATCGCTCCATTGCAATGGTTGGGAAAGAAAGAAAGAAAGAAAGGCCTGGAGGACTACTAGTCGCAAAGCCGTCCTGATTGATTGATTGATTGATTTATTGATTGATTGTTGGTTGAACTAATCCACTTTATTTATATAGCACATTCAACAACTCAAGGTTTACATGGTGCTGCACATAAAATCAAAAGCTAATTACACTAAATACACTAGTACAGCAACACAGAAAAGACAGCAGACAGCCAATGACCGCCTCCATGCCACAGCTCATAACAGACAGCCTATACAGCCAATGACAGCCTCCATGCCACACCACAGCTCATAACAGACAGCCTATACAGCCTGTCCCCTAGGCACACTGGACGCGTCAGGAGCGTCAGAAGAAGCTGAAGCCCTTTTTCTTCGTGGGGTTTTTAGACAGCTGGTGGATGGAAAAGAAGCTCCACCTCCGCGCCCGACTGACGCGACGGACAGCTTCACGGACGCGCTCTCCTCCACGTCCTTCGGGCGTGGAGGTGGAGCTTCTTTTCCATTCACCAGCTGTCTAAAAACCCCACGAAGAAGAAGGGCTTCAGCTTCATCTGACGCTCCTGACGCGTCTAGTGTGCCTACGGGGAATGACACTTATGACAGCCTCCATGCCACAGCTCATAACAAACAGCCTATACATGACAGCCACCATGCCACAGCTCATAACCGTCAACATCAGACACAACACAGCATGCGAAGTCTGTAGATTAACATCAACCTTCAATTCCAGAGACACAAAACAGTCAGTGGTCCCACAATGACAGCAACAGAACAAACAACAGCTCAGATCACATTAGTATAACAATAACACAGCATATAGAACACACAAGCAGCAGCAGAAAACAAAAGCTTCCTACCTTACAGTGGCAAGTGATGTCCAGTTCAGTTCCATGATGGACATCATGATGAGTCCTCCTCCAGAGGTGTCTCCAGTCATCTCCATCCTCCATCCATCATGGAAAGCTCTCCAGCACATTCCTCTCCTTCTGGAACCCCGCTGACATGGCTCCTAACCTGGGTCTGGGTCACTGTGGCTCTGGAACCCCACGGACATGGCTCCTAACCTGGGTCTGGGTCACTGTGGCTCTGGAACCCCGCTGACATGGCTCCTAACCTGGGTCACTGTGGCTCTGGAACCCCGCTGACATGGCTCCTAACCTGGGTCACTGTGGCTCTGGAACCCCGCTGACATGGCTCCTAACCTGGGTCACTGTGGCTCTGGAACCCCGCTGACATGGCTCCTAACCTGGGTCACTGTGGCTCTGGAACCCCGCTGACATGGCTCCTAACCTGGGCCTGGGTCACTGTGGCTCTGGAACCCCACGGACATGGCTCCTGGGCTCTGGGGTAGGCTGGGAGGGACACCGCAAGCATCCTTGGGAACGAAAGAAAGAAAGACAGTTGTAAGACCCCCACAGCTCTGAGTGTATACATGGAACCAAGTGGACCCTTTTAATGGTCAATTTATTGGTTCCCATGCAACTGTCAATAGTACCGTCATTTAGCTGAAGGGACCCCCTGGAACACCCCCACTTTGAGAACACTGCTGTGCAGTAGGCTACTAGCCTCGCTTTGCGATGCTAATAATATACCACCGCACTGCACTGCATTTGTAGGGGCAGATGTAGTATCTGTTCTTATCAGTTTAATATCTGATATGTCCCCTATATGGGGATTAAATATTAAACAGATTATTTTGACTTGTACACAATGCAATATTGAAGCATTGATATGGTGTGTCCTGTAAGTCCATGTGGGCTGGGCGCCTTTGGTGCATGACACAAAAATAAAGAATCTATCTATCTATCGATCTATCTATATATCATGTAGCCGCAATTTGCAAATCTAGAGTTGCAAATTGCGGCTAGGGCAGATGAAGTCTAGTGCAGTACACCACCAAGATACCCATGTAGGCCTACCTGTCAAAATACTTCCTTAATGTCAACGAAGTTCACACCCACAACAACATTATATCTATCTCATATTCAATGATGTATCACATGAACCTTAACATCTCTAATATGGGGTGAATATCCAGTGAAAACATTGTAGCACTGATTTAATTTAAAACTGATATTTACATTTACTAGTAGTAGTAGTAGTAGTAGTAGCCTAAGTAGGCCTAGTAGTAGTTGTAGTAGTAGTAGTATAGGTAGGATAGTATATGGGGCAAGCCTCGACCCCCCCATCACACACACACACACACACACACACACACACACACACACACACACACACACACACAACAACATACTGAATGCACGTAGGGCAGGCTAAATATGAATGCTAAGCAGCTAGCTGCATATAACTTGAACTCACCTAGAAAACGACCAAGCAATGGATGGAGATAATGAATTCCTCTTCCAACCGTCAGTGAGTCACAACATACACGTTTAAACTCCCTGTCAAAACTCATATGTTCTACTTAATCCACGAGGTGTGTAACATTAGGGTATAAGATGTTTATCTCACTCTTTTAGTACTGAACGTCAGCACGGTCAGCTTGTGAAGTTGACGTCGTGATAACAAACAAACAACTAGCTGTCACTCGCGCAGGTGTGTGCGCTCTGCTAGACTGCTGCCAACAGGGGTCGCTGTTTTCCAGAATATTTGACGATGGGGTTCTCAGATTGGCGTTCACATTTAACACAGTACTAGTCTACTACCAGGATATCATGGACACAGTGGTTCATCTTTCTTATTGACCAAAGCCAAGGGGGGAGATATGGGTCGCTCCACTACATCCCTGCCCTGTGTGTGTGTGTGTGTGTGTGTGTGTGTGTGTGTGTGTGTGTGTGTGTGTGTGGCCTTGAGTATATAGGGGTGGGTGGCCTTTCTACTTTTTTTTGTCAGGTGAAACCTGACTAAATGAAACCTCATGACATAGACGACCTAGTCATTTTATACATGTTTTTAATTTGTTATACTAAGATCTAGTACTTTCATTTTCTTTAGAATGTGTATTCTGGGGGGGGGGGCGGGCCCGCACTGAGATTTAGCCTCGTTTTTCAGTCATTCAAAATAAATTAAAGTGGTGTCTGTTGACTGCAGGCTTGCTAAAAGGAGGGAGTGCTGTGTTTGCTGTTGCACTGTGCGACCTCTAGAGGGGGTCGTAGTCACACTAGCTAAACTCACCCTAGCTGTCTGCTCTGAGCAGTGGAACTGAGGGTTGATTAACAATCCATTATGTAAAAAATCACACCCATGTGAAGTAAGTGGTGCAACTCCGTGTGGGGGTCCCCGGGTGGGGGAGTTCCCCGCGTCCGAAACGGTTGAGAAATGACAGAGTTACCGTGTGGGGGTCCCTCAGTCTACTGTACCCTCTACTGTACTGTACTGGCACACCCGAAATATACAGTTCATATGTGCGTGTGTGTGTTTGTGTGTGAGTTAGGTTGCGCAAGGTGGTGAAAAACAACCATGCTTTTTCGACACACCCACACATTGCCACTTCTTAAGGAAGTGGTTGCATCACTTAAGAATGACAGCACACAGAGTACAAGATCACAGTAAATAGCAGGATAATTTAAATACAATCAGTTACGTGCCAAAATAACAAGGGTGCCACGACTAGGTAAACATCAAACCTTTGCTGTCTAAACAATCTGCTGAAAGCAAATAACATATTTGGCATTTGTGGACAAACAGTATCTCTCTAAATGATTGACTTCATTGGTTCCTTCCTGGGTCAAAAGCCAAATAAGCCCAGTCAGCAAGGACGAGACTCGATCTGGATCACGTGTAAAACACAGAGTTCTTTGTGAGTCTGAACTCTGAACTGTAAAACCAGCCACGTAGGAAAGATAGTTCACATTTGAGTTTAATCTCTATAACATCGGAGTGCAAAGACAACGCAGCAGAGCACAGACAAAAACACTGTTAAGACAGTTGTTGTTCCCACAGTTTCATTAGGGACCCCCAAATGTATATGGATTTGTCTCTGTGGACATCTTCAAATATTGTTGTGCCTGCAGGGGACAAGGTTTGTGTTGTTAAAATATAAAAATATATATATTCCACATTTCCCCATGATCCATTTTTTTAATAGCCGATCTACAAGCTCACAAGTTGCGACCTTCAAGCCGTGAGCTCCATAAGTTTAGACATTATAGGGTTAAAGTGGTGGGTATGTTTTTGTGGGGGTCCCCGGAACCACTGCTCCTTGTCTTCCATGAGAAGAATGTGGTCATCACCAGACTGGACACAAGGTCAAAGGTCAGGTCACAGCTCCAAAGAATGTGAGCTGTAGGACCCCGTTTCTCAACCTGTGGGTCGGGGTCCCCACATGATGTTAGGGGGTCCCCACATGATGTTAGGGGGTCCCCACATGATGTTAGGGGGTCCCCAGATCACAGGGGGGGTCCCCACATGATGTTAGGGGGTCCCCACATGATGTTAGGGGGTCCCCACATGATGTTAGGGGGTCCCCAGATCACAGGGGGGGTCCCCACATGATGTTAGGGGGTCCCCAGATCACAGGGGGGGTCCCCACATGATGTTAGGGGGTCCCCACATGATGTTAGGGGGTCCCCACATGATGTTAGGGGGTCCCCAGATCACAGTGAAGTGACAACTGAAGGACTTTTAAGACACTTTTGTTGATACCGCATTACAATTATTATCAAAAGTAATCAACAAACTATACTCGTGTCTAGTCTATACTATAAGAACTAGTCGATCTGCAAGCTCACAGTGCCTCACAACGTGACCTCTTGTGAGCTTGTAGATCTGCTATTTTCACAATTTGTATCAAATGTATTCACAGTTTAGATTAAAACAGCGGGTGGACATTCTGTGTGCATGCTGTACCGAATAGAACTAGGTTATATTAAAACAATCCCGTGGGTTCTTTCAAATAAATAAGTTAAAATAAAAAATAAAATTATATTACAATATATAATATGCATACATGTCTAGCTTTGTGCAACAGATAAATACATTATACTGTATAACAGATTGAATATTACATATATATCACTACACTCAGGACTGCTGTTTTATGAAGATAAAAATAAAGTGAAACAATTAAAGGCAAGCTTATAGTGACCACTGCAGTAGGCTATGGCATTGAGATTCTATTAAAATAAAAGAAAATAACCAATATAGAACCTTTTTGGGTTCCATATATTTAGGCTACCGTTTTCTGTATGCTCTGTATGTGTATCTCCATTAGGTGCATTCATATTTATTCATTATATCTGTGTACCAGTCAGTCTTTGTTCCTATACACCCACCGAGTCACCGGTCATGTGTGGGTCATGACCCAAAGAACAAGGTCGCGGATACAAGCGAGTTTTCTCCGACGGGTGGCTGGCATCTCCCTTAGAGATGAGGGTGAGGAGTTCAGTCACGTGAGAGAGGCTCGGAGTAGAGTCGCTGCTTCCTCGCTTGGAAAGGAGCCAGCTTAGTTAGGTGGTTCGGGCATCTGGTTAGGATGTCTCTCGGGCGTCTCCCTAGGGAGGTCCTCGAGGCACGTCCCACTGGGAGGAGACCCCCGGGGCAGACCAAGGACCAGATGGGGGGGGATTATATCTCCACACTGGCCTTGGAACGCCTCGGAGTCTCCCAGGAGGAAGTTGCTCTGGAGAGGGAAGTCTGGAGCGCTCTGCTGGAGCTGTTGCTCCTGCGACCCGACTACGGATAAGCGGGTGAAGATGGATGGATGGATGGATGGATGGAAGGCTGGCTGGATGGATGGAATAGGAGGTACTGCATAGAATAATTTTTGTTTCCGACACCTCTTTTGATACAGTAGGAGAAATACTCACAGTAACTTGCACTGTAGAGATAATGGTCTCTCATAACAGGAAATATATACAAAAAATAGACATTGTGTTACGGAAAAAACGCAATTTTTATACTTTACTTAAAAATAGTCTAGCTGGGTATTTAAAAAAAAACATTCTTTTTCACATTTTGAGTGTAAACACATCGTTCTGTTTACCTTTAAAGGTGCTGTTCTGTCATTAGCTCTGTGGTTTAAAGGAGGCCATTTTCAACCTCATCTTCATATAATTGGTCTCTACTGAGGCTGCTCATTCTAAATCTCTGTGTCTCATTAGTGACTATACCAAGTAGAACGGTGCCCTCATATCATGAACATTAGTTAGTGAGCACCAATTATACGAACACGAGGTTGAACATGAATGCTCCTCAAACAACAAGTCACGACGTCTCTGTGGGTTTTAGTGGTTGGTTGCTGGCGGTCCGTTGAAAACAACACTCGGGCTCTAGCATGTCCTCGTCCGAGCGGCCTTTGGCCTCCTCCTCCTCCTCCTCCAACTCCTCGTCCGCAACCTCGGACAACTGTCCGCTGAACGCCAGGTTCTCCTCCTCGGTGACGTTGGAGAAAGTCCTGCCGGGGTGGAACGCCAGCAGGTTGTCGGGGAGGAGCTCCGGGCGGCTCAGCCGCCTCCAGAACTCCTGGGTGGTGAAGTAGTACATGAGAGGGTCCAGGGTGGAGTTGAGGCTGGCCAGGCAGAGCGTGAAGGGGTGGCAGCGCAGCACCAGCTCCCTGAGGGTCAGGGATGGGACCAAATGAAACAATGACATACAATAGAATAAAATGTGATCAAAAATGTAAATGATACTTTTCTTTAGTAAGTAGCCTTGCCGAGCCATGAGGCCCATAGGGCAGGAGCCTATCTCCTGTTTCTGTAGCGTGAGGCAGCTTGATGTACAAGTACACCCCCTGGAAATAACGCTAGTATGTCGCGGGGACTTAGCCCCAATCCAACCTTCTTGATGCTGAGTGTCAAGCAGGGAGGCACTGGCCGGGTCCCATTTTTTAAAGTCTTTGGTATGACCTGGCCGGGGATTGAACCCCGACCTCCCAGTCTCATGGCGGACACTCTAACCACAAGGCCACTGAGCTGGTTACTTTTGTTTAACCCACTTGAAACCTATTCATTCATGGGGGAACGTCCGCCAAAGAAAAAGGCCGATCTACAAGCTTACAAAAAGGTGAGCTCATAATTTGTGTAGCTGTAGTGTAGTGAAATAAGGCCGTACCAAATGCACTCTTTGTCTAGTATAGAGGGGTTTAAGTGACACTGCATGAATTTGCAGCTCAACTAAAGCTAATATAATTCATCCTATAGTGTATGTAACTTCATAATACATTTCAGGGCTTGACCAGACAAGTTTTAAGTAAATTTCCCATTCACTTGTTCGGGCACAAAAGTCACTTGTCCGGAGCACGAGCTCACAGACATTCTAGGGCTGTTTGAAACTAAAGAAAGACGTGCTGATGATGGCCAGTAAATAGCCTGAAAATAAATGGCAATATTGGATAGGTGATTATTAGGAAAGACAGACAATAATGTCCGACAATATTGTTGGCTGCTAGGAGCGTCACAGAAAAATGTACTTGCCCAACGGACAAGTACATTTTAATGCACCAACAGGACAAGCCTTAATGTCAACTAAGCCCTGAATTAAAATCTCCACGATACGATTTTTTTCTTTTTAAATCACGACAAACGATAGTAAATAAGGATTATGGTTCCATCCATACCGCAGGGCGCAGCTGCCCAGCGCGCCCGACTTCACCAGGAAGTCCAGCGGCATGGTGACGTGGTACGGTACGAAACAGACCAGGAACACAACGGCACAGCTCAGCACCATCCTCAGAGCCCTCCGCTTCTCACCCTGGTCCTAGAGACAGTAGCATTCATATAATATGGTCCTAGAGACAGTAGCATTCATATAATAATTATGGTCCACAGTTACATTCTTCATAATATGGTCCTAATAATAATAATAATAATACATTTTATTTATAAGGCGCCTTTCAGGGCACTCAAGGTCGCCGTACAGGTTAAAAAAAGTACCAAGAACACAGTTAAAAGCAGAACAAAACTAGGGCACAGCTTGCAGCAGAAGACACAGAGGTCACACAGAGTCATATAGCCTGCCTAAACAGGTGGGTTTTGAGAGTGAACCAGGATTGCGGCACTGTGAGGAGTTAGGGACTAGGAGGGGCGGTTTATGTTTCTGAGGTGGAAGTATAGGCGGACCGGATGGTGGTGTCGATGTGGGTGTGGACACAGTTACATTAATTTAAACTTTATATTAATCCATTTTGGGCGGGAACCCCTTTTCGTGTTAGCATCATGTTATGTTTTAGCTATTGAAAAATGGCAGATCTACAAGCTCATAGCGCGCCACCGAGTGGCGCGCTACGAGCTTGTAGGTCTGCTATTTTTGAAAAATCGAAGGACGACTGACATAGAAACATAGCTTTTTCAGAAAACTGTCATTCAAACAGACATTTTTAGAATCTGATCTGAGGTCAGAATGGGTTCATTTAAACTTTATATTAACACCATCCTGAGTGCTCTGTGTCTGTCTGTGTAATGTATAGCGATGGTTTTGTACCTGTCTTTGTAATGTAATGTGATGATAGTTCCCAGTGCTTCGTACCTGCACTCTGTGTCTTTGTAATGTAATGTAATGTAATGACAGTTACCTGCACGGCTCCGTGCCGGTGCTCCCGCAGGCTGGCGGCGGTCAGGTACGTGCAGCCCACCACCAGGACCAGAGGCACCACGAAGCCCAGCAGCTCTGCGCTGACCAGCAGCGTCCAGGCGGCCAGAGGGCTGACCGAGGCCATGGGCAGCTCCGAGAAGCACACCTGTGTGTGTAACGGAGAGAGAGGTCCAGCAACATTTAGCTTCGAGCATAAAGCTGTCTCCTTTGGTTATGGAAGTATAGGCCTATACCTTTACAGCCAAAAACGTTGAGAAGCCCTGTTCTAAAGCATTGGAGGCTCAAAGGAGTGTGTATTTCAGAAATGAAGGGTGATCTATCTAATACCATTAACATCTTTTCCTATGGCCCTAAGCAGTGATTCCATACCCATAGGAGGCCTTAGCTATGTTTCACCAGTTTCAAGTGAAACGGGCCTCCACCCTCAGGGGAGCCTCCAAGCTTTTTCCAAGCTCACTCACTGCCTTGCTCTCTCCCACAATGTTAAGTTACACCTATTTTATGTTAATAACCTGGGTAAAATGTACAGCATTGGGAGGTTAAGAGGAGACACTTTAATTGGGAAGGGACGACAGGATGAGGAGAGGTGTTGTTGTTGTTGCTAATTATTGTCGAGAGTAATGGCTGCGTATGATATTGAACAGTCAAACTGTTTGTTTCAATACGGCTGTATCAACAAAATAATTATGTCATAGGTATAGGGGGCCTCATATTTGGTCTTGAAACTGGCCTCCAGATTCCTAAGGCCCCTGTCTATACCAAAGGGGACTTTTGCAATTGCATCATTATGAAGTTAATGGCCCATTTGTGGCCCTTAAGGCCTCTGCCATAGCCTGGGTTCCAGCCTGCTTCACTGCATGCGTTCCGTCAATTGTTTGGTCACTTTGCTACTCAATCTGGCCAACAGGCTGTTGACTCACTT
This sequence comes from Protomyctophum bolini, assembly GCF_963924005.1. Lineage (NCBI taxonomy): Eukaryota > Metazoa > Chordata > Actinopteri > Myctophiformes > Myctophidae > Protomyctophum > Protomyctophum bolini. The sequence goes on from NC_137871.1 coordinate 42,210,102, forward strand.
TTCATAACGTCTCCTGTTACGTTGTTGCTGATACAGTAGGCTACGTCATCAGACTAAAACTAAGACGGAAATTGTTTGTCGACTACCTTTTTCCACTGCCGAAAACTAAATGGAAACTACATGAAAACTAAGCTATGATGACTAAAACTAAGACTAAATATACTGACAACAAATAAAAACTAGACTAGGTTTAGGTTTGCTCCCGTGCTTGCGGTTAGGTTTAGGTTAGGGTTAGAGATATAGGGATAGTCATTTCGGAACAATGAACCTTCTGACTAATGACACGGCACCGAGAATAGCAGATCTACAAGCTCACAATGCGTCACAGTGCGACACGTTGTGAGCTTGTAGATCGGCTATTTTCAGCAGGTGTAAAAACAGCCATTACGACGGCATCAAGGCCCACCAAAAGACTAAATCAACTGTAGATTTAGTCGACCAAAATCTCATGATATTTAGTCGACTAAAACTAGACTAAAAACACTAAAACATTCCAGGTGACTAAAATGTGACTATAAGACTAAATGAAAACTATTCAAGAGACTAAAAACTAAAAATAGAGATTTGCAGCCAAAAACAACACTGCTCCTACTCACCGGCTGCTGTCCCGAGGAGGCGTTGCCCAGCAGCTGTTTGGGGGGGTTCCTGAGCAGGGGGAACGGCAGACAGCCCAGACACACCAGCAGCCAGCCCGCCGCACAGATACACACGTCTCCCTTCCTCCTGGACGAGTTGTACCTGAGAGAATAATAATAATCACACCATTATTGTTCACATGATTGTTATGAATATAGTTTCCATTCATTATTCGTCCGACTGAATGAGACTCCCTGCATATATAGTGCTGCAGCAGAGTGCATGGTTCACAACCTCAGCCTGGTGACCTTAAGGGCCGGTTCATACTCCTATTTTACCGCTGTTTCGGCGCTGTAGTGCCGAAATGATTTTCAGTAGCACCGAAGAGCCGACTTTACGACGGTACCCGCCCCCCCCGAACCTCAAATGACGTCAAATTGTAGGCTCTACAGAGCCAAATGACGTCAAATTGTAGGCTCTACAGAGCCAAATGACGTCAAATTGTAGGCTCTACAGAGCCAAATGACGTCACATTGTAGGCTCTACAGAGCCAAATGACGTCAAATTGTAGGCTCTACAGAGCCGAACCGACTTTTATTCGGCTCTAAAATAGGAGTATGAATCGGCCCTAAGAGTTTAATATCTTCCCCGAGCCATATAGGGAATTCCCTTTGGCTTAGTTAGTGGATAAGATGTTGGCTCTCCACGCGGGAGACCCGTGGGTCACACACACACACACACACACACACACACACACACACGCGCGTGTATACTGTACGTATACCTGAGAGGCCTCATGATGAGCTCACAGCGGCGCACGCTCACACACACCAGGAAGTAGATGGAGGCGTACATGTTGACGTACTTCAGGTAGAAACACAGCATGCACAGAGCATGTCCGAACGGCCAGCTGTGGTTCAGATAGTAGTAGATCCTTAGAGGCAGGGAAAGCACCTGGGGAAGGAAGGAAGGAAGGAGACATGTCAACTATATGGAACTGATCCACTGTGGTTCAGATAGTATAGTAGATCCTTAGAGGAAAGGAGAGAACCTGGGGAAGGAAGGAAGGAAGGAAGGAAGGAGACATGTCAACTATATGGAACTGATCCACTGTGGTTCAGATAGAAACTAGATCCTTAGAGGAAAGGAGAGAACCTGGGGAAGCAAGGAAACATGTTAAATATATATGGAACTGCAAGGTTCCCAGTTCGATCCCTACATGTGGGCTCCCCCAGAGTCAAAGTGTCCTTGAGCAAGAATCTGAACCCCTAATTGCTCCCGATGGCCGATGTTGGTGACTTGTATGCAGGTCTCCTCTGCCATCGGTGTGTGAATGTGTGTATGAATGGGTGAAAGTGAAAAGAATCAGTCATTACGACGGCATGAAGGCCCGCCAAAATACATTGTGTTCGACTAAAATCAACTGTAGATTTAGTAGACTAAAAACCGTATGATATTTAGTCGACTAAAACTAGACTATCGCTAAGACATTCCAGGTGACTAAAACTAAATGAAAACTATTCAAGAGACTAAAACAATGCAGCTGTATGTATACCTGCATGAGGTCGGCCACGGCCAGGTTCATCATGAAGATCACGGCCTTCTTGGTCTCCTTGACGTAGATGCGGAACACCCAGAGCGCCAGGACGTTACCCAGAAGGCCCGGCGCCATGATGACGCTGTAGACCACCGCGTACACCTGGTGCTGGTAGCTCTGCAGCTCGTCCACGCCGCTGCAGCTCTGATTGGCTGACGACATCGTAGCGCCCGCCCCCCTCCCTCCTCCTCCTCCTCCGGGCGTTTCACCGACCAGACTTGAAAACAAGTTACGATTTAGCCGTCTAGCAGACGCTCTTAATCCAGAGTGATTTACAGTACAGAGTGATTTACAGTACAGAGTGATTTACAGTAAGCAAGAACAACAGAATAGGTAATAGAGCGTTGCAGTCCCGCCCCCTCGAGAGACCCGCGGAAAAGAATCCCCCGTTCATTTTCCTCATAGACTTTCAAAAAGTATTTATTTAAAGATGTTCACGCTGCGGACAAAGCCAACTCCAGTTGTAACACATCATGACAATGAACACAATGTTTTGGGCCAAACAAAGAATTCGAAAGAAGGGGAAAAAAAGGCTTTTTTCTTCTTTGTAATTATTTGTTTGGTCCAAAATATTGTGTTTGTTGTCATGATTTGTTACAACTTGAGTTGGCTTTGTACGACGCTTATAAGGTCTTAAAATGAATACTTTTTTAAATGTCTCTGGGAAAAATGCATTGGGAATCATTTCCTGGGCCTGGCGTAGTCATGAAAGCGGGCGGGACTGCAACGCTCCATAATGTATCAGACGCATAGAGATAGTAATCTAGGATCATAAGTAAAACAAGAACATATCATCAGTCATTAGTTTGCTTCCCATAAATCCATGAATTCCATAAATTAGAGAACTAAGTAGGGAAAATGGCCGATCTACATATCTACATGCTCGTACTGCTAAAGTGTGTAATGCCTACTGTGTGCTAAACAACTGTATCGTTTGTTTTTTAAATGACCGAAATAAATAAACTAACTAAATAACTAAATAACTAACAACTCTCGTAGATGTGCTATTTTCACTAGTTTGTGTCCCGCAGGCAAACTAATCTAAAAGTCTCTCTTGGGTCACGTGACGTCAAAGTGGCTAAAACGTTGGCGAAGCAGTGCTCTTATTGGTTCACGCAAATCGCAGATCATACATAATTATAATTCGCATCGTGAGATCGGCTATGTTCGCCAATGATGATTGGTCTAGAGGGGAACAGGATCAGACCAAGTGCAAGAGCCAATTGGTCAAGTGTTGAGAGGTTGAATTGAAATGAAAAAACACTGCCGTCAAACAAGTCTATATTACGCCATTTAGGACTGAGGCCGATTCTAAAAAACGCCTTTTAAATTCTGACCTACGTTTTCTGAAAAAATAAATACACATAAAAGAAAACGTATACTGTACAACTGTACATATATAGCAACAAGACCCCCAACAGGGGTTCCCCCCCAGAATTTGTTCATACTCATAGACACAGTTTTATACAATATCTAGTGGGGGTCCCCATGCTTCGTCTCTCTCAGCCAAAGGGGTCCTTGACCTGAAACACATTGAAGACCCCGCTGTACCGTAAGTGATTTTATGTTATGTTTTTGGTATTTATTTGTTTGTTTTAGTTTAAAAAGTGTTACATTGAACCAAGAGAAAGGTCACTTACCGTACCTTTAAGGATGACCTCTGTCGCCTCATTGGTCAATACAACGCTTTAGTCTCCGACCTCCTATGTCGCCTCATTGGTCAATACAACGCTTTAGTCTCCGGCCTCACGCCAGGCTGGGCCGAGGGTCAAAGGTCAATGTCCTGAAGAAGTATAAGCACAAACACATCGATGTTTGGAGATAATTATTAATCATTATTGATCCTTAACCACTTTCACATCAGCTGGTCCAAAATAGCAGATTCACAAGCTTTATGATCAGCACCTTCAGCATGAGCTGAGCTCGGTTCGGGGCTCTCCCCAGGTTGGCAGAGGGAGCGTAAGCGCCCAGCATTACAGCTTTAAAGGCAATTGGCACCAGATAAAAAAATAAATGGGTTACAAAATTGTGCAGGGGTATAATTTTTAAGCGGAAAAGTACCAAATGTGAGTATACGTTTTTCACCACTGCCGGGTTGAGACGGGTCCTCCTAGCTGGTCCCAAACGTTGGTGTTGTCCCCGAAGACATTCCCTCCCCTGTATCACCGACCCTGTCCGGAAAGACAGGGGGGAAAAAATGTAAATTGTTAAAAAAGGCAGACCAGACTGTTCTTTTGCATGTGTGTGTGTGTGTGTGTGTGTGTGTGTGTGTGTGTGTGTGTGTGTGTGTGTGTGTGTGCGTGCGCGCGCGCGTGCGTGCATGTGTGGGCTGTGTCTTTGATTTGTACATGGACCAGGCATTCCAAGATAAACATTCTAAGTGCCAACCATTACTTGGAATCATAACAAAACCTTGGATATGGATGTAGATTCGTCATGCTGATATTTTGGAAGCCTGGGCCATGTGCATAAACTGACCACGAGAGGCCTAACGAAAGAGCAAAAGGCAAACATCTTGCCAAATACAAGTTTGTCTGCGTGGTGGATAAGGTGCCATGTGTGCCCTGCATGAACTGTCAACCCCGTTATATTTGTTTCCCTGTAAAGTTAATTGTAATTTTGCGGATTAAAAAAAAAGAACTAAAAATGTGCGTGTGTTTACGTGACATCGCTCCAGCATGCTTTTCGGCTCAGTGAGAAGAGTTGTTTTGCATTTTGTTTGCATGTACATTTAGTTTGTACACAGTTTATATCTAGTCATCATGGACAGACAGTAGACACACACACAGGTTATTGTTCAGTGTACATCTCACCATCTCTTTCACTTTGTCACGCACGCACGCACACACGCGTGTGCACACACACACACACACACACACACACACACACACACACACACACACACACACACCCTAAACAGGAACTAACACCCTAAACAGGAAATCACACATGCTCTCCTCAGCTCTAGAGGAACAGGAAGATGTGCTTGGCACTGCATGGTGCAGATAGACATGCCATTAAATGCGTTAGTCCGCATAGACTAATTCAGGTCAAACCGGGGGGCCCTTCTCTTATTGGGGGTCCCTGGCATATATTTTCAAATGGGGGTCCGCAGGCTAATGAGTATCATTTCGGGGGTCCTTGATTGATTTTTGGGAACCACTGTATTAAAAACGCACCAGAAGTCAATGACCACTGTTCTTCTGACCTCTGTCCTGGCTAAACGTACCTAACCGCCACTGACTTCGCTGATGACATCATCACGCTTATCAGTCAGTCAATCATTGGAACACGCTCAGGCTCTCCTTCAGTCTCTTTATAGCAGGCCTGTTGGTCTTTATCTCAACGAGACGAAAACTGAATACGTAAATATACTGTATATGCAAATCCAACAATAACCACATTATGAAAACACTTAACAACACATGTGAAACAGGTTGAGGACTATATATCTTCATCTCAAAAGGACTCTCAAACTATAGGAAGGGCAAGGCCTGGTCAGCCTGCAATGACATGCATGAGATCTGGTCATCCCAGCTATAAAAGTAAAAATATGTAGGACGACCGTTGAGCCGATTCTACTCTATGGCTCCGAGACATGGACACTTTCAAAGAAATTAGAGAAACGGTTGGATGGCACTTGCACCATATATTATTTGTAACACTATGAGAGCCTTACATTCCGTCTTGTCATTTCCTGAATATCGGAGGCATGTCTACAGACCTGTTGCTCTGATGGTGCAATCATGCAACACTTCTCTCTATGTTCATCACATCATCACCTCGTCTGTCTGTCTGTCCGTCTGTCCGTCTGTCTGTCTGTCTTGTTGTGATGTGCATGTGCTCACACATTACAGTGTACCGTCAACACACACACACACACACACACACACACACACACACACACACACACACACACACACACACACACACACACACACACACACACACACATAAACAGTATAGGCCTACCTCAAAAACACAGGAGATGGACTCTGCACACATACAGTGTGTACGCACGAGGAACACACATACATGTCAGGAAGACTCTCACCCCCCCCCCCCCCCCCATTATCTTTCTCTCTCTCTCTCTCTCTCTCTGTCTCTCCCCCTCCCCCCCTCTCTCTCACTCTGCTGCTCCCCCTCTCTCTGTCTCTGGGGTGCAGTACTTAGTTTAGAGTTAGACAGTACTTGGTTTAGACTAGTCATTGGTTAGACCAGTCATTAAAGTCCTACAACTACAACCTATCTCTCTCTGCCCCCCCCCTCTCTCTCTCTGTGTCTCCCCCCCCTCTCTCTCTGTGTCCCCCTCTCTCTCTCTCTGTCTCTCTGCCCCCCCCCCCCTCTCTCTCTCTCTCTCTCTCTCTCTGTGTGTGTCGTCCCCCCCCTCTCTCTCTCTCTCTCTCTCTCTCTCTCTCTCTCCCTCTCTGCATGTCAGACATTCCACACAGTGTAGAAACTCTCCCATGAGGCTGTGATGACTCCACGGCACAAGCATTCTCTCATCTCTCACTCAGAGAGTCTCAGACACACACACACACACACACACACACACACACACACACACACACTCTGAACCACACCTACTACTTCATATCATTCTGTCATCTCTCATTATGCAGACAGACGGCATCGTTTAGAATCAATATACAGTAACAGTAAATAAATACATCTTTACCTCGATCATGTCCAGGTGTGCATGGTTTCTGTCCAGGTGTAGTTTCAGTGACCGCCCGTCTAACAGAAGGACACACGCGACACAGGACAGTCAGGACCTCAGAGAGAAATGAAATTACATTAAGTTTTTTTAGTTTTTTTTTAAGTCCCGCCTTCCGTTCCCCTCTCTCTCTCCCTCTCTCTCTCTCTCTCTCTCTCTCTCTCTCTCGTAGTTTTAGCACAGATAGAGCTTCCTGTGTGTGTGTGTGTGTGTGTGTGTGTGTGTGTGTGTGTGTGTGTGTGTGTGTGTGTGTGTGATGAAGGGAGGGGTTTGAAGGGACACTTTCACTCCACTCCACCACACAGTCCTTCTGCTATAATATATTGAGCAGCCTGCCTGCAATTTTTAGGCATTCATCAGACACTCTTAATCCAGAGTGATTTATAGTAAGCAAGAACAAAACATGGTAATACATCAAATACATACAAATAGTCATCATGAATCATGCTTAAGCTAAGAACCTGAATACCGTATATGCGCATACACTTGACTACAGAGTGCTTAGATGTCTACATAAAATGCTGTCTCTGCCTGCCTGCCTGCTCTGTCATTTACACACTATAAAATGGTAAATGGTGGATTTATAAAGCACCTTTTATCCAAGGCGCTTGCCATAGATTGTGCATTACATTCACCCATTCACACACACATTCATACACCGATGGCAGCGGAAACCATGCAAGGCACCAACCTGCACATCAGGAGCAATTAGGGGTTCAGAGTCTTGATCAAGGACACTTCGACACTAACTCCGGGGGAGCCCACAGGGATCGAACCGGGAATGTCGCTGTTCCCATCTGGTCACTCTAAAGTAAACCCTCTACCCCTGACCCACTACCGCCCGCCCCTCTCTCTGTATGTAAAGTAAACCATGTTGGCTTTTAGCAGCATTAATAGAACATCTAGTAAACGGCTACCCACACACACACACACACACACACACACACACACACACAGTCAGCAAGTCTCTTCCACCAGTTTGAACTCAATACTATAATCAGTATAATGAGACATATTAACCAGCAAGAGTTGATGACGAGGTGACACACGCACGCACACACACACACACACACACACACACACACACACACACACACACACACACACACACACACACGGAACAACAGGAAACTGCTGGTCAGGGAATATCATCAAAGACATGTCCAGGCTCTCTAACTGGACATTAACGCCCCATGCCAGACTGTGAGGAGTTGGAGACCATCTGACACTTCATATACTCAGTGTAGCAGGTCATATACTCAGTGGAGCAGGTCATATACTCAGTGTAGCAGGTCATATACTCAGTGTAGCAGGTCATATACTCAGTGTAGCAGGTCGCAAGCAGTCTGGGGCAAGACGCGCCATATAGGTGCAAAGGGTGCCATACAAGGGGCCAGCTAGGCACTCCAATGTTGAAGCGCTGGGCCCTAGTGGTAAGAGGAAGGACTGCAGGTGGACCCGTGGATTCATGACGAGGAAACCCCGTGCAGCTGGGCTTTAACATTGAGTGCTCGGTTGCACTTCCGCATTTGACCTCCAAATTTTGGTCAAATGCGGAAATGCGCCCAAAAAGGCGGAAATAGACGGTCCCTCCGGCAGCTTCAAAACGCCACTGAGCAACTTCCACTGACATGAATAGCGGAGGGGCGGAGCTTCGCGCCAGTTCAGTCTCTATCCTCTTAATACTCTGTGCCATGTCACAAAAACATAAACGGTCATTTTAACTGTGGAAAAGAAAACTATGATTTATTTTGGGTTTGTATATTTGTGTGGCTGTTTTTAAGATTTGGAAGACTCTGTGCAAAATTGCAACGGCCAATGTTATAATATAATATAATAGATGCAAACACTGTTTTTAAACAAATAAGAACTGAACTTAAAAGGAGAAATAAAAAACATGGACTCGAGTGGGCAATTAAACTGTCCCACTCTAGCACTATAAAACCCAGCTCAGGTACTGTGATCGTTGTAATGTATACATGTGTTCTGTTTTGCCCTCATTTGATCACGGCTCAGTGGCCGACTGGACGTACGGTGAGCGCTTTATTGATGTTTACCCCCAAAATGCTTATGAAGCAGAATGTCTTGTTTTGATGACATGAGCAACTGTAACTTTGATGTATTTCTATGATGACATGTAGAAACTATAGTAAAACATGCACGTCACTTAGTGGAGGTGCTGGGTTCAAAAAGTGACATATAGGAAAAGAGAAGGAACCCGCTTTCTAAACGTTTTGACCGGATGAAGAGCCTAATTGGCTCGAAACGTCGTCAATAAATGTATCTTTTGGAGCATATGAGTGTGCGGGTTCCCTTCTCTTTTCCTATGATGACATGTAGCCCTGTATCTGAATGTAATTCAAAGTATTGAATATTGTTATGTACTTTGATACTTAACATATAAAATACTTAGTATAAAATACTTTAAAATGGAAAAGAAAGCTGAAAGCTGATGTACAGACATATACATTATAATATGATACTGTCACTGATATATTAATACAATACATTCGGAAACATTATAACTGGTTCCCAAACATTCGAGGACCCCCAAATTGACACTAATTAACCCGCGGACTCCCATTTTGAAAAGATATTCCAGGGACCCCCATAAGAGAAGATTTGTTTTACGCCTCTAGCAGTGATTCTCAACCCGTTTAATTTCAAGGACCCCCAGTTTGACATGCATTAGTCTACAGACCCCCCATTTAATTGCATTTCTATCTCTGGGACCCCAATTTATTGTAAAATTAATGTTAATTTTGACGGGTCCAATTGGTTCCATTTGTATACATTCTCAGAGTTACAGACCCATAAGGGTCCATTTGGTTCCAAACTATCATTTAGCCATGGGGACCCCCTGGAACTCCCTCAAGGACCCCTGGGGGTCCCCGGATCCCACTTTGAGAACCACTGCATTATAATATGATACCGGTTGTTAATATAATACATTCATAATAAATTCATTATTATAATATGATATGTTGTTAATATAACCTAGAGAAAATGTGAGATTTAATCTTTTTCTTGGAAATAAGGGAGGACTAAAATGTCAGGATTAGAGAAAGAATGATATTATAAATGCAGGTTCAAATAGACACTGAACTGCCTCGGCATGCAAGATAGTTGCGGGGACACACAGGTGCATGCACGCACACACACACACACACACACACACACACACACACACACACACACACACACACACACACACACACACACACACACACACACACACACACACAGGGCTGCATGTATGTATGATATCCTGACAGAGATAATTGGGCTGTGCCGTGCGTTCGTTGGGAACCTCTCAAATCACTTCCTCTTCCCACGCTGGCTTTTGGCAAAACTCACACGTTTTAATATCAGCGGTCAAAGTTAACATGCATGCAGAGTTTATTGACATGGAGTTCAACTGGCTCAGCTGTGAGTTTAAAACGTACATTCTAGTGATGTTTTAAAAGCACTCTAACCTAAAACACACGTCTCTGCCAGCCAGGCCAGGTAGCTGATTGTGGGCCAGCAAAGTTTGGAATACAGTCACAGGTGGAAAAGGGCATGGTGGATTTGAGGAGTTGCGTAATAATCTAAGGCATGGGTGCCCACCCTTTTTTGACTTGAGAGCTACTTTCAAAATGACCAGCTCAACAAGATATACCCACCTGAAAATAGCCTACCTGAGGGTGCTTTTGGAATAGCGGCAATTTATAATGCTACCAATGTTAGTGCACATACTGTATTGCAACACTGAAAACAAAATGTTGCATTGCGGATTTGAGGTGACAGGCGCATTTTGATGTCAGTCAATCAATCAAGTCGCCTTTAATTCAAGTGGCAGATGCCAAGAATATTGTCTTTTATATATTTAATTTAAATATTCTTTAGGGGCATGTCATGTGATCTACCTGCACAGCCTTTGTGATCTACTGGTAGATCGCGATCTACCTTTTGGGTATCTAAGGAATCCAAGGGGAAAAGAGTCCAGCTGCAGGGAATGGCAGGGAGACTTCCCTGACCGCGGGCCCCACCATCCAGGGAGACGTCCCTGACCCACCGGGGTTGGAATCCTGGGCCTTATACACTCACCAGGAAGGACATGGATGGGGTTGGAATCCTGGGCCTTACACTCAACAGGAAGGACATGGATGGGGTTGGAATCCTGGGCCTTACACTCAACAGGAAGGACATGGATGGGGTTGGAATCCTGGGCCTTACACTCAACAGGAAGGACATGGATGGGGTTGGAATCCTGGGCCTTACACTCACCAGGAAGGACATGGATGGATGGGGTTGGAATCCTGGGCCTTACACTCACCAGGAAGGACATGGAGGCGTACGTGTTGATGTAGTTGTGAGGTAGAAGTATATACTCATGTTTAAAAAAAACATAGCTACAGTAGAAACATTCAGTTATGTTATGAATCACCCCCATCATCAGAGCAGGAAGTGTGTGCGTGGGAGAGAGAGAGACACGCAGCAGTTACAGCAGTCAGATTATCAACACAATCATTTCAACCTTCCTCCTCCTCGCATCAACCAACCAACCACGCACGCACACACACATGACACACATGCACGCACGCACACACGCAGGGTTGACGACAGAGTACAGGATATTTCAGTGAGTCTGGTTCACATTCACAAGATTCGCTACCACCAAGATACCCATTAACCTGTCTAAATCTACTTCCTTAAATGTGGACGCTTACTGTTAAGTCCACACCCACAAAGTTCAACAAACCATGTGCAACCCAGATTCGGCACAAGCAAGCTAGGGACTAAATTAATTTTGCTCCTATGCCACCAAAATGTGGAACGCCCTACCAACAGTCATCAAGACATGTGCATCCCTTGACTCCTTCAAAGCAGAAAATCTCAAATTTACCACGGACAAGACCAGACATGTTGTTGACCCCTGGTCCAGTCAACAGTTTCATTGTATTGAGTTGTGCTTGAAATGTAGGTACTCAATCAATCAATACACTTCAATCAATCAATCAAACAAACAAACAAACAAACAAACAAACCTACCTCCTTTTCCTTCCTTTACTTTTTGACGATGGGTTCTCAGATTGCCTAAACCTCCACGCATGATGGTCACCAAAGGGAGAGATGGGATGGGGGAGGGAGGGGAGAGGTCAGTGAGGTCACACTTCTGTGTGAGGCTGACACTGGACACTGTCCGTTTTTTGAAGCCTCCCTGTGTGCTGAAGAATGGCACAGACAAACACAGACACAGACCAACAGGCCAGCAGTCATCCTCTGGTAGTCTGGTAGCTATAGCAATGATTAGCTACTATAAATATAGTAAATGGTAATATTGCAAACACTACAAACCATGCAGGCCCCCCTGGGCCCCTATGTTAAATAGGTGGTTAAACCACCTATTTAATATAGGGGCCATCGGTGGAAACCACCGTGGTTTGTACCAGAGTCATGCAAGAAACAGCATATTACCCCTATAGGCTGCCTGCGTTGTGAGCCGGAGCGTTCCACTGTAGTTTGGTGGCAGGGGTGAACAGATGTGGGGTTATTGTATTTCTTAGATTTCTATGGGTTGTCCGTTCATTGGTGACAACGTCAATGCACGTTCTTACTACATAGTATGTGGTAATGGTTCACGATAGTCAATAATTTCTGTTTAAAGCGAAATGTCCTTCAAAGTGGCGTCACCCGTCTAGCCTATAGTGGTCTGCGCACATTTTCACCGTCCCCCCACTCAGTTGTTGTAATTCGTTCATGCTGGGACTGGCCGGGAGAGAAGAGAAAGGTATGTGAACAAGTGTGTGTTTAACTTTAATAAACTCTTTATTACACCGTTCGTCTGTGCAATAAAGAGTTCTTTATTCAATACATATTGTACTTGCAGCGAAATTTAAGGTTACATGATATGTGTATATTATGTATAAGGAAACGTACACGTACTCTGTGTACCGTTAACTAAAACTAAAGATTCGCTATGCTGTAAAATACGACGGGCGGAGATGTTTTGATATGTTCCCTTGCCGTGTGACATTATAATACTTACCCTGCCTTTATGCAGTGGTGGAAAAGTTCTCAAATAGCTCCTACAAATATTTTGAAAATGTTTTCAAATGGTCAAAATGCATATAGGGCTGAAGTGGTTACTTAATTTAGTGCTTTGTAATACTAATGAAAATCTACAAAGTAACCGGTAACTAAAAGTTTTCACATAATTATAGTGCAGTAAAATAACAATATTTGCCTCTGAGATGTAGTGGAGACTGTGGAGTAGAAGTAAAAGTACTGACATTTTGACTTACTCAAGTTAAGTTCACATATCTCAACAACGTACGTATAAGGAAACGTACTCGATGTACCGTTAAGTAAAGTTTCGCTATGCTGTAAAATACGACGGGCGGAGATGCTTTGATAAGTTCCCTTGCTGTGACATGTTCCGTTGCATCACGGGAGTTGTAGTACAGACTACTACAACAGCTGGAATGGCGTTAGGGTTGGCGACTGTAGGCCTACTGTATTGCATAACATTTGAAGAGAATTGTGATTTGGGTTTTGCTGAATCTCATTGTAGGCATTCTCAAGAGAAAGCTGTACGACTTCGACTTGTATCCATCACCCTTGTGCTGTGCACTGCACCGTTGCACAGTATGTTTCAATGTGCAGATATATAATTATTGAATGTATTGTATTTGTGTTATTTAGTTATTTGGTTCCATTATTATTGCTAGTGTGACTGTTTTTATGTCTTTATTATCTGTGTTTATTCACTCATTATTGCATATCTCTTGTTGTTGTGTACTTTGCAGTAAGAAAACAACCAACCAACAGAGAGCGGTGTGTCCTGAGGTTACTTCTACAGCCGTGTCAAGGTGGTTACCTTTTTAGTGGTGGAAACAAATACTCAATTGTTTCACTTAACTAATAGTATCAATACTGCAATGTAGAACTACTCCTACATTATGCAGAATGTCCTATTTTGAAAATAGACAATCTACAAGCTCACAATTAGCCGATGCTCACAAATAGCCGATCTACAAGCTTACAATGCGACGCGATGCGACACATTGTATGCGTTCTATGCGATGCGACCAATATATTCTAAGGATGCGACGCACAGGCCTATGTATTTTCAAATGGTCAAAATGCAGTGGTTGCTGTCATGGATGCTGTCATGAACAATAACATACTTTGCGGTTTGTGTGCTGTGTGTCCATGACCATTTTCCACCCAGTAGCATCACAAACACTTATCGAGGTAAAATGCAAATGCAGTGATTCAGATGGACCAACAAATACAATAAATAAACAATACAATAAAACAAGCATGTTACAATTAACACAAAACGACACCATGCACAGCATGTAGATTTCACATAAACATTTCACATAAGTAAAATACAGACAAACAAACAAATACCTCGTTGGCTGCGTGCATAAAACAAGGAAGGGAATCTCTTCAGTCTTGGGTCCTTGTAACCTTTCTTATGACAGTATCATGTAACTTTACAGTCTCTTTGTGTGACCAGTGCAAACGGAGCTGCTGCACCTGGCTGCTTCTGTTGCTTGTGGCTTGATTGCATAATACAAAACTTCTGTGTACCAATCGACATGAGATGATGAGAGCAGATGACCAAACGAGACACAGAATGTGGCATTGACCCTTCAAAATAAAAGCATTACAACTTGACAAGAAAAATACATTAAATATTTTTTTAACATGAATATGAACTTCTTAATTATGAACAAATTATATTACTTGTAGTTGCAACAGTTACAATGTGTATCTACAAAGTAACCGGTAACTAAACGTTTTCACATACTTATAGTGCAGTAAAATAACAATATTTGCCTCTGAGCTGTAGTGGAGACTGTGGAGTAGAAGTACTGACAATTTGACTTACTCAAGTAAAGTATGCATATCTCAAAATTGTACTTAAGTACAGTACTTAAGTAAATGTACTTGGTACACCACTGCCTTTAAGACAAGTGAACAGACCCATCTGTATCAAAACCATGCATGCTTATTTAATGTGGTCAATTTGCACCATCTAGTGGACTCATTGTAAAACTACACCACCTTGTCCTAACTCACTCACTCACTCACTCAAAAGAATAGTTGAATCTACGCTTGTAGATCTGCTATTTTCAAAAGCCAATACTTTTCGTACTTTTACATGCCATGGGGAGGAGGGAGGGGTGAAGCACATGCAGCAGTTTGTTAGATTGTGATTGGTGGAGAGACATGGCGCTATTGTTGTCTTTAGCCAATCATTCAAAGCAGTTTAAGCAGTTGGTGGTTCCACCTCAGGCTCTCTAGTATAAGAAGAGTGTGTAGTTGTCAGTTCTCCACAACTCTAGGATTTTAACCCATTCTGAACGGGAACCCATGTTGGTGTTAGAGCATCATGTTATGCTTTAGCGATTGAAAAATAGCAGATCTACAAGCTCATAGCGCGCCACCGAGTGGCGCGCTACGAGCTTGTAGGTCTGCTATTTTTGAAAAATCAACATTTTTAGAATCTGATCTCAGGTCAGAATGGGTTAATCAGACCAGTGTGTGTCCAGTGGAAACCTCGTATGAATCTGATCTCAGGTCAGAATGGGTTAATAATCAGGTCTGACTGTGGACTCTAATTTTCAGGTGAAGATGAAGTCTCAACCTCAACGCTGCTGAACGGGAGGAAAACAAAGACTACGGTATGTTACTTACTCTCAATAACATAAGTTTCTCAATATTCATTGTATTCTCAATCTTCCACTTTGTTTCATAGTACCCGTAATTTGATCTTGTCTTTGCCTTTTTATTGTCTCGCAGTTCATTCACAGAATAGAATTGTGTGTAGTATTATGTAACCACTTAATGCCTGCATATTTAGTTGTTCAATGAACATATTATTAATTTAATGATTGTTTTTTTTTTGTCATGGTTATTTAGCTATTTGACACATGTCTGTCTATTAATTTCTTTAAATTGTTAATTCTTTCTTAAAATGCACACAATATGTGGCATTAATTTGCACATATTTATTTGGGAACTATATGTAATATTCACTACACACTTTCAACTTTACTTTATCTTTGTTTCCAATCCAGTGTTGCATCCTCAGTCTGGCCTCCCTGGACAAAGACACTTGGCTAAACCAAAACAGTACGGCTGTGACCAGTGTGGACAACACTACCGTAACATGTCTGACCTTAAAAGAGAGAAACCCTATGGATGTGATCAATGTGGACACAAATTCTCTTTAATGTCCAAACTTAAAACACACCAGAGAATGCACACTGGAGAGAAACCCTATGGATGTGATCAGTGTGGAAAACACTTCTCTGAAATGAGGAGCCTTAATCGACACCAGATAATTCACACTGGAGATAAACCCTATGGATGTGATCAGTGTGGTCAACACTTCTCTAGAATGGCAGATCTTAAAAGCCACAATCTAATTCACACTGGAGAGAAACCCTATGGATGTGATCAGTGTGGACGACACTTCTCTCAAATGTCTAACCTTAAAAGCCACCAGAAAACCCACACTGGAGAGAAACCCTATGGGTGTGATCAGTGTGGAAAACACTTCCCTCAAATGTCCAACCTTAAAAAACACAAGAAAATTCACACTGGAGAGAAACCCTATGGATGTGATCAGTGTGGACAACACTTCTTTCAAAAGTCTAACCTTAAAAGCCACCAGAAAACCCACACTGGAGAGAAACCCTATGAGTGTGATCAGTGTGGAAAACACTTCCCTCAAATGTCCAACCTTAAAAAACACGAGAAAATTCACACTGGAGAGAAACCCTATGGATGTGATCAGTGTGGACAATACTTCACTCAAATTTCCAACCTTAAAAAACACCAGCTAATCCACACTGGAGAGAAACCCTATGGATGTGATCAGTGTGGTCAACACTTTTCTCAACTGTCCAACCTTAAAAATCACCAGAAAATGCACACCGGAGAGAAACCCTATGGATGTGATCAGTGTGGTCAACACTTCTCTGATAAGTCCACCCTTAAAAACCACCATCTAATTCACACTGGAGAGAAACCCTATGGATGTGATCAGTGTGGACGACACTTCTCTCAGATGTCCAGTCTTAAAAGCCACCAGATACTTCACACTGGAGTGAAAGCCTATGGATGTGATCAGTGTGGGCAACGCTTCGCTCTAAAGTCCAACGTTAAAAAACACCAGAGGATCCACACTGGAGAGAAACCCTATAGATGTGATCAGTGTGGTCAACACTTTTCTCAAATGTCCAACGTTAAAAAACACCAGATAATTCACACTGGAGAGAAACCCTATGGATGTGATCAGTGTGGTCAACACTTCTCTCAAATGGCTCACCTTAAAAAACACCAGGAAATTCACACTGTAGAGAAACCCTATGGATGTGATCAGTGTGGAAAACACTTCTCTCAAATGTCCACCCTTAAAAGCCACCAGAGAATTCATAAACAAAGAAGCTTGGCAAAGCAGCATGGCTGTGATCAGTGTGGTAAACACTTTTCTCAAAAGTCCAACCTTAACAAACACCAGATAATTCACACTGGAGAGAAACCCTATGGATGTGATGAGTGTGGAAAACACTTCTCTAGAATGGCAGATCTTAAAAGCCACAAGATAATTCACACTGGAGAGAAACCCTATGGATGTGATAAGTGTGGGAAACACTTCTCTCAAATGGGATATCTTAAAAGCCACCAGAGAATTCACACTGGAGAGAAACCCTATGGATGTGATAAGTGTGGAAAACACTTCTCTCAAATATCCCACCTTAAAAGCCACCAGAAAATTCATACTGGAGAGAAACCCTATGGTTGTGATCAGTGTGGACAACATTTCACTCAAAAGTCTAGCCTTAAAGCCCACAAGATACTTCATACTGGAGAGAAACTCTATGAATGTGATCAGTGTGGACAACACTTCTCTCAAATGTCTAACCTTAAAAGCCACCAGAAAATCCACACTGGTCGAGTGAAACCCTATGGGTGTGATCAGTGTGGAAAGAAATTCTCTCAAATGTCCAACCTTAAAAAACACCAGAAAGTTCACACTGGAGAGAAACCTTATGGCTGTGAACATTGTGGACAACACTTCTCTGATATTGATAACCTTAAAAGACACCATAGAATTCATACTGGAGAGAAACCATACGGGTGTGATCAGTGTGGACAACACTTCTCTCACATGTCCACCCTTAAAAAACACCACAGAATTCACACTGGAGAGAAACCATATGGATGTGATCAGTGTGGACAACACTTCTCTCAAACATCCAGCCTTAAAGAACACAAGAGAATTCACACTGGAGAGAGACCATATGGTTGTGAAGAGTGTGGACGACACTTCATCAGCATGTCCAACTTAAATTCACACCGGAAAATCCACACAGGTGAGAAACCCTTTCAATGTGATGTGTGTGGAAAGGCTTTTTCGCAGTCACAGAATTTGCAACGTCACAAGATTGTTGTACACCCTGGATTTAAACTGTTGATTGTTGATTGTGGAAATCAAGCGTCATGAGCATACGCATATGAAAGATGCATCGGCTACGTGTGAACACTATGACGAGTGTTCATTAGAGAGGGATCAGCATACTAAGTGGTTCATTATGGTCCTTTTTAAGCAATAGAGGGAAGGTATGCAGGAACGCCTACTGAGTGACAGAAAACGTGCTGGCCTTGACAGCCCATACATCCAAACAGAAAAGTCCTATCTGACTGTATTAAACACAGTTAATCGTTAAACTCACCAACAATGCAGCTATAGGGAAAGCTTGAATTATCCTATTTTTATTGTTTTACATGAGCTAATTTTGTCAAGAAAGGTAAAGGAAAAGTGATGCATGTGCATAGTCTATAGTTTATTAGGATGGCTAAACTGTTATACACATACATTTGAGCATGTGGATACTAGAACAATAGGATAGGACATGAAAAAAGTTGGTTAATTGCTAGTAACATACTGTTTGACTGAATTATATTTTTGGTAGTATTTCTCATTCACTTGATTCTTTTTGGTCTCAGAGATGCTTTATATAAAAATACAATACAGAGACGTTTTTTTAGTGTTCCTCAACAACTAAAACAGCTTATATATTTAGTCATACGATGCTATTTAAAATTGCCGTTATGAAATTACAAAATGGGCGTTTTTACATGTATAAAATGTACATAATGGTTGTGCAGTCCCAAATAAAGACAAACATATTCAAAGTCGGGAGTATTTTTTTTTTTTTTTTTACACCTTCTGTTTATACAGTAGGCCTACTGTTTGTGGTGATTTCAGTGAATCACAACCCTTAGGCAATAACAAACATTGTAATGCAGGAGCACATTACAATTTTGCTAAGGATAAGTGAACATGGTGTTATGAACAATCACATACTATGGTCTGTGGTTTGTAGGAGTGCAGTGTGTCCATGACAATGTTTCAGCCAGTAACATCACAAACACAGTTCCTGTTCCTAGAGCATGATTACGTACATGAAACACTGACTCATAATTAAGTTATTTAGTCTTATTTGTTATAAACATTCAAGTCAAGTTTGTTTGTAGTGTTTATATGAGCTGTGTAAACACAATATAACCAGCAGTTCCTGCAGGTTCTATTCTGAAGGAATTTGGAGCAATCATTTAGGTTTCTATAGAGGCTCAAATGGCCTTAATCAACCTTAATGACTGCTTGAATAACAAGAGGTAGGAGGGAGACTTGTTCACACATGAGGAAACAAAGAGTTGTTTATTAATTATTAATGAATGGGTAGCTGGGAACTATACAGAGCAATTATGCATTTTTACTTGAAAAATTAAATATACTTCTCAAAGTCAGATGTAGGTATAAGCGGTATGAGGTATAAGCCTCGTAGCAAGAGATGACTTTGATAGTGATTGTGGAATGTACAAGCATGCCGATAGGCTGAGGAGATTGTCAATAATGCATGTTGACTCAGCAGTGGCAGGAGAGTACGTAGATGGAGGGATTACATCGACTCACTGGCCTTGGAACGTCTCAGGATCCCCCAGGAGGAAGTCACTAATGTTGCTCTGGAGAGGGAAGTCTGGAGCTCTCTGCTGGAGCTGTTGCCCCCGCGACCGACTACGGATAAGCGGTTGAAGATGGATGTATGGATGGATGTTATAACAGGGTATAAAAGCCTTTTGGAAACAAGCCACTTCGGGGAAAAGGGGAGCATTTTTAATCAGGGCTATTAATATACAGAAAAAGATTAATATACAGATTTAAGATGTGTTTAACCCATTCTGGGCGGGCACTCCTATTGGTATCTTACCCCCTCAGGCCGGGCACCCATATTTGGGTTCTGTACAGTATGTACAGTATTCAAAAATGTAATTTTTTTGATGCTGCTATATAAATATTTGAAGTTTTTCAGAAACCTTAGGTCAGGATTTAGAGGCATTTTTAGAATCAGCCTTAGGCCTAAATGGGTTAAAGGTATCAGCTCTGTTTACATGTGCATTAGTACTGTAGGTCCGGCGGCCTACTTAGTACAGATAGTAGTCCTTAGGGTGGTTGTATTCCTTCCCAAACTTATTTTGTTGCAACAATTCACATCTCTTGCGGCTGTAGTGCTGTGTTTGCACAGTGTTGTATTTCTCCCAATAGGTATTGGAGTTTTTTGCCATTGGTCATAGTTTCAAACTCACGTTGGGTGTGTGTAATCTGTGGGAAGTCTAAATCACAATTAAAGACCGTTCTTTTTCCCACTGCCTTTGATTGAGTTGTTTTGTTTTTGTTCATTATGATTTTAGTTTAGTTAGTTTGTGTAAAGCACATTGAACTGCCTTGTTGAAATGTGCTATAAAACAATAAGAGTAAGCTGCTGGTGAAACATGTTATACTTAACCCTCATCTGTTTTAAAGTGGGCTTAACATCCAGTTTGTTATGTTATAAATTACCCCAATCGGAGCCGGAAGTGTGTGTGGGAGAGCAGGGACGGATTAACCCCCACGAGGGCCCCTGGGCTGGTAATATTTGCAGGGCCCCCCATAGTGACAAAATCAACAGCCAATGGAGGGTCCCAGGAGCCCTTTTCAGGGTGTCAAACCTAGTACCCCACGGTCCAATTTCCCCTGGGCCATGGCCCCACTGGCCCAATGGCTAATTTGTCCCTGTGGGAGAGAGAGACACACAGCAGTTAAGTCTGCCTCTTTAGGGTGACCTCGACCTAAAGGGCGAGGTCGCGTGCACTGGCCATATTTGAGGTTACAGAGAGAGAGAGAGAGAGACGTGAGAACGCAAAGGAGGGAAGGAGAGAGAGAATGCCAGACAGACAGACGATAAATTAAGAGATCTCCACTTGTTGATCACCCAGGATGCAAATGTATTAATGAAAACTGTGTGCATATAGATACCCAGTATTTGAAATGCAAAACATGATCAAGTCTATGCAGACAGATTACTGTTCTGTACAAAACAACAACAGTCCTGTACAGAAACCAGACCACTTCTAGATACTGAAGTGAAATCAATTTAAATATTGAACTTACAATGCAACTTAATTCTAAAAAGTACACGGGTGGAGTATCACTATGTTCTCATGGGCCTATGTTGGTATGCCCAGCAAACCTTCCAGGTAAAATGGGATAATGCGGTCTCCACCCAGCTGACAAATAAATCAAATAATGTTTGAAGTAATTGCCAATGTTCATGCCTTGGCAATTACTGGCAAATTCAGTCCATGAGCCAGCTGAGCCCCGGATCTGAGATTTCGTTAAAAGAAACAAACCAATCCTCAGTTTGTATGTCTTGGTCTATGAGAGTTAGGGATGGAACAAAACAGGAAAGGGTGCACACCAGTGTTGGTGAGATGCTGGCCTAAGGCAGTACATAAGTAAAAATGAGAAAAGGGCTGCACACTCGTAGCCACGATGCTGTATATGTATTATTAGGGATGGAACAAAAAAATGGTTAGGTTTTCTTTTGGCAAAGCGCTTTTATTACTCTTCAGTGGTTCATTTAACACACATACGTAAATACTGTGAAATACAGTGTGGAATACAGTTCACATTGATGTCTGGCCTTAAAATACATCAGATCATTCACACTGTATTTCAGAGGTGCCAGACACTGCAGTTTTGACTCACTGCAGTGAAAACAACAAAGTGAAAAGGAACCGTTGTGTCAGCCATATACTAATACAAAATGTGACTTCACAAATCTTAATAGCAGTTGGATTCTAAAGTTAAAAAAAATATGAACAAAATGTGCAGTATTAAAACAGACATAAATGCTATAAATCCAACTTGTAACAAAGCTGTCAAAGTTACAATGATACAGAATGCTAAAAGGAACACTCAGACGTGTTTATTCTCAGAATTAAAAGTACATCAGAAAAACGTGATGAAAACCTAAAACAAATAGGCCTATAGTCTATAGGCCTACTACACCACCAACCATTAATTGAAACTCCAGTTTGACTCCTGATGTGTGACTTATCACGTGTCGTTTTAACTTAGACAAGCTAGTGAAATTTTGCCCACATCGGTCACAGTGGAATGGTTGATGGCTTCTATGCATTCTCTGGTGAACATGCAGGTTATTCATGTAGATGAAACTGCATCCACATTCTGAACATTGGAAATCCCCTATGTGGTCTCGCTGATGAGCCGTGAGAGCTCGCTTGGAAACAAAGCTCCGTCCACATTGATCACAACCGTGGGGGCTCTCTCTCTGACCACACTTGTGGTAAATTAAACTGGTCAGTTTAGTAGTCAAGCCTTTTCCACATTTATCACACTCGTAGGATTCCTGTCTGCGTGTGTGAACGATCTGGTGAACTTTAAGGCCAGACAGAAGTGAACTGTCTTCCACACTGGTCGCAAGAGTGGCGTTTTGGTTTACGGAAGCTTCTTTGTTGGTTTCCTGCTCGTAGGACAGGTTTCTGACAAGAGTCTGATGGACTATCCAGTACTGGATTGAAAATAAAGAGAAAAGGAAGACATTTAAAACCACATTGACAAATTTAAACCTTACACAACATGCAGAATCAAGAATAAACTTGTACAATTTGTTTCTTTTCAGTAAAACATGATGAACATATGGCACGAATAAAGAGAAAGACAGGAGAGAAAGTAACTTACACAGTCTCAAGTTAACAGGGTAGAAGGGATGCTCCTGTTCAGCAGAATTGTCCCTGGTGGAGTCAAGAGAGTTCATCTTCAACTGAAGTCTGGAGTTCACTGCAGTCAGTTCAAGTTGAAATGACTGATACCCTGGAGGAACTACACACAGTTTTTATACTAGAGACCCTGAGGTGGAGGCACCAACTGCTTGGAATGATTGGCCAACTAGAGGAACAATAGAACATCTTCCCACCAATCACAACCTACCTAGACAATAGACATACTCCTACATGCCCCCACATTCAATCTTCTCCTTTTAATGAAATAACCAGCAGTTGACCTTATTTTACTCAATGAGTTATTTCTCTGTCAAATACTGTAACCACTGTTATATTTGTAACCACTGTTACAAATGCATAGTGGAATTGTGTTAAGCTGGAAACATCATAGGCCTATAGTACTTTCAGCTGTGATAAAAATGTGATTAATGTGTATATGTCTGTTGTTTGAACAATGCAGAAATGTGCCAATTGTCTTTCTGCCTTTTTAACTTAGACAAGCTAGTGAAATGTTGCCCACATTGGTCACAATGGAATGGTTGATTGCTTCTGTGCATTCTCTGGTGAACATGCAGGTTATTCATGTAAATTAAACTGCATTAAACCGATCGAGTTATTATTTTAATTTCTATTCATACATTGTAATAGTTCCCCCCTACTCATTCTGTTTAAGTTAATCAATAATCATTATGGTATTACATTGGTGTTTCCTGGTTTGTGTAAAGCACATTGAACTGCCTTGTTGAAATGTGCTATGCAAATAATTATGATAATAACACAATCATGTTTTCAATAATATGCTTTGACTGTGAAAGTGTCTGTTCTTTTGGATTCATGCTCACTCCTGTGTTGACTTGACTCATGCTCACATGGATTAATACGATGTACTGACTCGTAATTACTTATTTATAATGATCTCTATTCATTATTGTTGGACTGTATACAGTATATTGAATCATGTTGACACTGCACATTTATTCATGCTATTGATAATATGTACCATAGAATATGTCCAATATGTTCATTATATTGAAACTAACAACTATACATTTATGTCATGCTTGTGTTGTCACTTTCTCTAGGAGAGGTATGTGGGGTGATTTTTGGAGCAATCATGTACTAATTAAATTTACATTTAATAGGAACTTGAACGACCTTAAAGTGGCTCTGCTTGAATAACAAGCTGGAGGTCAGAGAGACTCATTTGTGTACAGGACATGAATAGTGCCGTTTATTTTACACGAATATTGTGTGAAAACTGGTGTTCCCTCATTACGTCTCGAGATTTCCATGTCCAAAAAGCTTTGAACAGTTCAGACAAAGAGGTGTAAAACATGTTCACTCTTTCCCCCTCTGAGGGGGAATGAGATGATTGTCTCCTCTTTGAGTTCATTTACACCTGAATTAAGAGATCTCCACTTGTTGATCACCCAGGATGCAAATGTATGAATGAACACTGTGTGCATATAGATACCCAGTATTTGAAATGCAAAACATGATCAGGTCTATGCAGACAGATTACTGTTCTGTACAAAACAACAACAGTCCTGTACAGAAACCAGACCACTTCTAGATACTGAAGTGAAATCAATTTAAATATTGAACAACTTAATTCTAAAAAGTACTCATGTTCTCATGGGCCTGTGTTGGTATGCCCAGCAAACCTTCCAGGTAAAATGGGATAATGTGGTCTCCACCCAGCTGACAAATAATATGTAATTGCCAATGTTCATGCCTTGGCAATTATGAGCATGATCCAGCTGATCCAGGATCTGAGATTTCGTTAAAAGAAACAACCCAATCCTCAGTTTGTATGTCTTGGTCTATGAGAGTTAGGGATGGAACAGAACAGGAAAGGGTGCACACCAGTGTTGGTGCACCCTGGGCAAGACCTAAGCTGAAAAGACTATCAGCGGATGTTGCAGGGTTTTAGCGGAAGTGAAATCGTTGATGCTTTACAAATCAGTTTACATTGTCCGCGAATGAAACAAGTGTTGTGATTGGTCGGGAAAATATCGTATCCGGGGGAAAATACATTTGACGGCTGTTCCGGAGGATACAACCGCCGATAGCTTCTCTGCCTTAGGTTGTGACCAGGCTTTTATTTTCGCAGATAGGCTAAGTAAGCCTGGGACCGAGGCTAGTGTTGAGGTGCTGGCCTAAGGCAGTAAATAAGTAAAAATTATAAAAAGGCTGCACACTCGTAGCCACAATGCTGTATATGTATTATTATCCAACGTTTCGACCTTCTTCAGGGAAATGTTAGATAGTTAATTAGGGATGGAACAAAATTTTATTTTATTACTCTTCAGTGGTTCACTTTTTTTTAGCCAACACACATACGTAAAAGCCAGCACTGTGAAATACAGTGTGGAATACAGTTCACATTGATGTCTGGCCTTAAAATACATCAGATCATTCACACTGTATTTCAGGGGTGCCAGTGAACACAACAAAGTGAAAAGGAACCGTTGTGTCAGCCATATACTAATACAAAATGTGACTTCACAAATCTTAATTGCAGTTGGATTCTAAAGTAAAAAAAATGTATGAACAAAATGTGCAGTATTAAAAGAGACATAAATGCTATAAATCCAACTTATAACAAATGATACAGAATGCTAAAAGGAACACTCAGACGTGTTTATTATCAGAATGAAACCCCCAACCATTAATTTAAACTCCAGTTTGACTCCTGATGTGTGACTTATCACGTGTCGTTTTAACTTAGACAAGCTAGTGAAATTCGCTGATGAGAGCTCGTTTGGAAACAAAGCTCTGTCCACATTGTTCACAACCGTGGGGGCTCTCTCTCTGACCACACTTGTGGTAAATTAAACTGGTCAGTTTAGTAGTCAAGCCTTTTCCACATTTATTACACTCGTAGGATTCCTGTCTGCGTGTGTGAATGATCTGGTGAATTGTAAGGCCAGACTTCAAAGTGAACTGTCTTCCACACTGGTCACAAGAGTGGTGTTTTGGTTTAGGAAAGCTTCTTTGTTGGTTTGCTGCTCGTAGGACAGGTTTCTGACAAGAGTCTGATGGACTATCCAGTACTGGATTGAAAATAAAAAGACAAGGAAGACATTTAAAACCACATTGACACATTTAGGCCTGAGACCGATAGGCTACTATAATTCTTCTAAATAAGTAAATATAACTATAACAATTTTCTTTGGCCCCTTTTTAAATTCATTTTGTTGTACCACTTTATTCGTAGAAGGTTGCATGGAGCATGTCTGGGAGAGGAAGGGGTGGAGAACACTATGATAGCTTATGATTGGTGGAGAGAGATGGCTCTATTGTTCTCTGTGGCCAATCATATCGAAGCAGTTAGTGGTTCCACCTCAGGCTCTCTAGTATAAGAAGAGTGTGTAGTTGTCAGTTCTCCACAACTCCTCCAGGATATCAATCATTTATGATCTGATCTGACTGTGGACTCCAGGTGAAAATGAACTCCAACAACCTCAACTCAGCTGAACAGGAGGAAAACAATGACTATGGTATGTTTGCTCTCTCATATTTCCGTCATGACTAGTAGCAATGTAGCATTGCTGTAGAGTAGCTTTAGATCATTTATGTCTTGTCTCACTGTTCAACCAAATAGCATGCAAATGATTTTAG
The DNA here is from genome assembly GCF_963924005.1 of Protomyctophum bolini. Classification (NCBI taxonomy): domain Eukaryota; kingdom Metazoa; phylum Chordata; class Actinopteri; order Myctophiformes; family Myctophidae; genus Protomyctophum; species Protomyctophum bolini. Next base: position 42,236,750 of record NC_137871.1, read on the forward strand.
TATTATTGTGCTACACAATGCCTTGTTGTGAGCTTGTACAACTGTTAATTTAGACACTTAAAACTTATGTATATTTGTTTCCAATCCAGTGTTGCATCATCAGTCTGAATTCCCTGTCCTACCAGAGGTGAATGAACAAAGAAGCATGGCTACGCAAAGATGCCACTGCTGTGATCAGTGTGGAAAACACTTCCCTACAATGACCAAACTTAAAGTACACCAGAGAATTCACACTGGAGAGAAACCCTATGGATGTGATCAATGTGGACAACACTTCTCTAGAATGGATGTTCTTAAAAGCCACAAGAGGATTCACTCTGGAGAGAAACCCTATGGATGTGATCAGTGTGGACATCACTTCTCTCAAATGTCCAGCCTTAGAAAACACCAGAGAATTCACACTGGAGAGAAACCCTATGGATGTGATCAATGTGAACAATACTTCTCTCGAATGTCCCACCTTAAAAGTCACCAGCTAATTCACACTGGAGATAAACCCTATGGATGTGATCAGTGTGGGCAACACTTCTCTAGAATGGATGTTCTTAAAAGACACCAGAGAATTCACACTGGAGAGAAACCCTATGGATGTGATCAGTGTGGACAACACTTCTCTAGAATATCCCACCTTAAAAAACACCAGATAATTCACACTGGAGAGAAACCATATGGATGTGATCAGTGTGGACAACACTTCTCTAAAATGAACAACCTTAAAAAACACCAGATAATTCACTCTGGAGAGAAACCCTATGGTTGTGATCAGAGAGATGGAGAGAAACTATAAGATACTTTTTCATGCACTATTGCATTATTTGTGTGTATAGCCAATTACAAAATGTGTTTTTATTTATTTGTTAAATCTACATAATGGTTGTGCAGTCCCAAATAAAGAGTCAAGTCAATATTCCTTGTTTTAGCTTATGTTTTAAGTACTGTGTGTGTGTGGTAATTTCAGTCAATCACATGTATTACCCTTTGGAAAGCAATAACACAGATGGAGCAGGAGCACACCTGAGCACATTACATTTAGCAAGTAAATTAAGATGCTGTCATGAACAATCACATACTTTGCGGTTTGTGTGCTGTGTGTCCATGACCATTTTTCACCCAGTAGCATCACAAACACTTATCGAGGTAAAATGCAAATGCACTGATTCAGATGGATCAACACCATCTATCAGACTTTAAATCGCCACAGCTTGTCACCCAGAGTCAGCACGACAGATTGATTGCCAGGTATGTTGTCGAGGAGATGCTTCCCATCTCAACAGTGCAGTCTGTTGCTTTCAGAGAACTGGTCAGCAAAATACCACTGAAAGGAGGGTCAATGTGCAGAAAACTGCATATATATACTTCCCTAATACCTGGACAGTGAATATTCTAAAGTGGAAGATAGGGAGGTGTCTTTTCATTTCATTTATTTTTCATTATTATTATTATTTTTAAAGTAAAGTAACTAGTGCTAGTAACTTTCATATTTTAGTCACTATAGTAATGAGTTGATTTTTAGAGCAGTAAAAACAGTATAACTAAAAGTAACTTGAACAACACTGCATATTATAAACACAATAATAAGTGGTTCTTTCACCAACCTGGTTCTATTGTTCTGGAGGAATTTGGAGCAATCATTTAGGTTTCTATAGAGCCTCAAATGGCCTTAATCAAACACTGCATGAATAACAAGAGGTAGGAGAGAGACTCGTTTACACATGGGGATACAAATAGGGTTGATTATTTGTAGCGCACTCACTCACTCAATTGGTAATTGCCACAAAATAAAATATCGATTTGTCCACTGTTATTAGTTGAATGTTACATATTATAAATTATATCAGGTGCAAGCAAAGAGGCCTGGTTAGCTTATTATACAGATTATTTTACATGATCACAAAGTAACTCACATTACTCATGGATCACCCAACACGATAATTACATTTTATAATAACATAAAAATAAACCTTTTTAACTTTTAACTCGACAAGCTAGTGAAATGTTGCCCGCATTGGTCACAATGGAATGGTTGATGGGCTTTTATACATTCTCTGGTGAACATGCAGGTTATTCATGTAATTAAACTGCATCCACATTCTTCACAAACCAAACAAATTATTAAAGACCTTTCTGTTTCCCACTGCCTTTGAGTTTTTTTTCCCCCTTCATACATTGTAATAGTTTTCCCCCTATTCATTCTGTTTAAGTTAATCATTAGGATATTACATTGGTGTTTCCTGGTTTGTGTAAAGCACATTGAACTGTCTTGTTGAAATGTGCTATGCAAATAATGATGATAAATAACATAATAATCATGTTTTCAATAATATGCTTTGACTGTGAAAGTGTCTGTTCAACATGTTGGGAGACGATTGTCTCCTCTTTGAGTTAATTTACACCTGAATTAAGAGATCTCCACTTGTTGATCACCCAGGATGCAAATAGTTGAACACTGCCCGTAGATACCCAGTATTTGAAATGCAAAACGTGGTACAGACAGATTACTGTTCTGTACAAAACAACAACAGTCCTGTACAGAAACCAGACCACTCACTGTCTTCTAGATACTAAAATTTTAATATTGAAAGTACATTGCAATTTAATTCTAAAATGTACAGGGGGTGGAGTCGTATACTTCTACAAGTTAAGTAGTTATAGAAGTAGTTATTGTATTCCTTTAGTATAATGAAATCAAATGGTTATAAAGGCATCAGTGGATACGACTTTCACTGTCCATGTTATACATTACCCGGACCTGGTGTCCCATCACACAAAGGGTTAATAATGAGAACCGTGTCCATCCCTACACTAGGCTATTATGTTCTTTAGAATTACAGACTTGTTCTTTGACAGTGTCTGTTCTCTTGGATTTCTACTGATGAGATAGACATACTGTAGGTTATAATTATAGAGATGGGTTCATAAGCCAACAAAGCATTTTTCGTCATAGATTATTTTGTTACCACTTTATTCGTAGAAGTTAGCATGGAGCATGTCTGGGGAGGGAGGGGTGGAGAACAGTATGATAGCTCGTGATTGGTGGAGAGAGATGGCTCTATTGTTCTCTGTGGCCAATCATATCAAAGCAGTTAGTGGTTCCACCTCAGGCTCTCTAGTATAAGAAGAGTGTGTAGTTGTCAGTTCTCCACAACTCCTCCAGGATATCAATCATTCATGATCAGATCTGACTGTGGACTCCAGGTGAAAATGAACTCCAACAACCTCAACTCTGCTGAACAGGAGGAAAAAAACGACTATGGTATGTTTGCTCTCTCCCTTTTCTGTCATATTTCCGTCATGTTTAAAACAAACATGCCTCAATCACTATTCATGTTATACTCAATAATTTGTTATTGTAATGTGACTAGTAGCATTTCTGTCTTGCCTCATGGTTCAACCAAATAGCATGCAAGTGCTTTTAGTAGTAATGCGTTGTGGTGAGCTTGTAGAACCGTTAATTTAGACATATTACTTAACAACTTTTTTCTATCTCTCAACAATCTTTCCATTGCATTTGTTTCCAATCCAGTGTTGCATCATCAGTCTGAATTCCCTGTTCTACCAGAGGTGAATGAACAAAGAAGCATAGCTAAGCAAAAACGCCACTGCTGTGATCAGTGTGGAAAACACTTCCCTACAATGTCCAGCCTTAAAAGCCACCAGAGAATTCACACTGGAGAGAAACCCTATGGATGTGATCAGTGTGGTCAACACTTTTCTCAAATGTCCAACCTTAAAAAACACCAGAGAATTCACACTGGAGAGAAACCCTATGGATGTGATCAATGTGGACAACGCTTCTCTCACATAACCAGTCTTAAAAGCCACCAGAGAATTCACACTGGAGAGAAGCCCTATGGATGTGATCAGTGTGGACAACACTTCCCTACAATGTCCAGCCTTAAAAAACACCAGAGAATTCACACTGGAGAGAAACCCTATGGATGTGATCAATGTGGACAACACTTCTCTCACATGTCTAGTCTTAACAAACACAAGATGATTCACACTGGAGAGAAACCCTATGGATGTGATCAATGTGGACAACACTTCTCTAGAATGTCCGATTTTAAACGCCACCAGAGAATTCACACTGGAGAGAAACCCTATGGATGTGATCAATGTGGACAACACTTCTCTCAAATGTCTGATCTTAAACGCCACAAGAGAATTCACACTGGAGAGAAACCCTATGGATGTGATCAATGTGGACAACACTTCGCTAGAATTGCAGATCTTAAAAGCCACAAGATAATTCACACTGGAGAAAAAACACCCTATGGATGCGATTATTGTGGACAACACTTCTCTAGAATAACACATCTTAAAATCCACCACAGAATTCACACTGGAGAGAAACCCTATGGATGTGATCAATGTGGACAACACTTCTCTCAAATGTCCAATCTTAAACGCCACCAGAGAATTCACACTGGAGAGAAAACCTATGGTTGTGATCAGAGCGATGGAGAGAAACTGTTTGAATGAACTGATCTTTTTAGTAGTATTTCTCATTCCCCAATATTTTTTTTGTCTTAGTTTGTTCATGCTTTATATAAAAATACAGTACGGAGAATACAAGTTATCTAAATCTACATAATGGTTGTGCAGTCCCAAATAAAGACATTCAAAGTCAAGATTTCTCTCTTTTTTAGCTTTTGTTTTGAGTATTCACTGCAGTCAATCACATGAAACACCCTTTGGGAGGCAACAACACACATGGAGCAGGAGCACACATGAGCACATTACAGTTTTGCAGTATAAATTAAGGTGCTGTCAATGAACAATCACATACTGTGGTTTGTGTGCTGTGTGTGCATGACAATTTTTCATCTAGTAGCATCACAAACACTTATCGAGGTAAAATGAAAAATGCAGTGATTCAGATGGACCAACACCATCTATCAGACTTTAAATCGCCACAGTTTGTCACCCAGAGTCAGCACGACACATTGATTGCCAGGTATGTTGTCGAGGAGATGCTTCCCATCTCAACAGTGCAGTCTGTTGCTTTCAGAGAACTGGTCAGCAAAATACCACTGAAAGGAGGGTCAATGTGCAGAAAACTGCAGATATACTTCCCTAATACCTGGACAGTGAATATTCTAAAGTGGAAGATTATTATTATTATTCTTTTTAAAGTAAAGTAACTAGTAGTAGTTACTTTAATAATTTAGTCACTATAGTAATGAGTTGATTTTTAGAGCAGTAAAAACAGTATAACTAAAAGTAACTTAGATAGCAATTCTGTAGACTTAGATAGCATTTGATACAGACTTATAGCATGTTATGTAGACAGCATAAGTGCATTGTATGTAGTCATAGCACGTCATAGTACATATGTGTAGCACAGTAGTATAGATGTATAGCTTATATGTATAGTTTCATTATAGATATTCCACTGTTACATTCTTAGCTTACGCATGTTTCATGATAAATGTCTTTATGTGATGTATTCCCATGCTTTTTTGTTCTTGCTTAATGTAAATCGCTCTGGATTAAGAGCGTCTGCTAAATGCCTAAATTGTAAAGTGTAAATTGTAACTTGAACAACACTGCATATTATGAACACAATAATAACAAGTGGTTCTTTCACCAACCTGGTTCTATTGTTCTGAAGGAATTTGGAGCAATCATTTAGGTTTCTATAGAGGCTCAAATGGCCTTAATCAAACTCTGCATGAATAACAAGAGGTAGGAGAGAGACTCGTTCACACATGGGGATACAAATAGGGTTGATTATTTGTAGCGCACTCACTCAATTGGTAATGGCCACAAAATAAAATATCGATTTGTCCATTGTTAATAGTTGAATGTTACATATTATAACTTATATCAGGTGCAAGCAAAGAGGCCTGGTTAGCTTATTATACAGATTATTTTACATGATCACAAAGTAACTCACGTTACTCATGGATCACCCAACACGATAATTACATTTTATAATAAAATAAAAATAAACATTTTTAACTTAAGACAAGCTAGTGAAATGTTGCCCGCATTGGTCACAATGGAATGGTTGATGGGCTTTTATACATTCTCTGGTGAACATGCAGGTTATTCATGTAATTAAACTGCATCCACATTCTTCACAAACCAAACAAATTATTAAAGACCTTTCTGTTTCCCACTGCCTTTGAGTTTTTTTTCCCCCTTCATACATTGTAATAGTTTTCCCCCTATTCATTCTGTTTAAGTTAATCATTAGGATATTACATTGGTGTTTCCTGGTTTGTGTAAAGCACATTGAACTGTCTTGTTGAAATGTGCTATGCAAATAATGATGATAAATAACATAATAATCATGTTTTCAATAATATGCTTTGACTGTGAAAGTGTCTGTTCAACATGTTGGGAGACGATTGTCTCCTCTTTGAGTTAATTTACACCTGAATTAAGAGATCTCCACTTGTTGATCACCCAGGATGCAAATAGTTGAACACTGCCCGTAGATACCCAGTATTTGAAATGCAAAACGTGGTACAGACAGATTACTGTTCTGTACAAAACAACAACAGTCCTGTACAGAAACCAGACCACTCACTGTCTTCTAGATACTAAAATTTTAATATTGAAAGTACATTGCAATTTAATTCTAAAATGTACAGGGGGTGGAGTCGTATACTTCTACAAGTTAAGTAGTTATAGAAGTAGTTATTGTATTCCTTTAGTATAATGAAATCAAATGGTTATAAAGGCATCAGTGGATACGACTTTCACTGTCCATGTTATACATTACCCGGACCTGGTGTCCCATCACACAAAGGGTTAATAATGAGAACCGTGTCCATCCCTACACTAGGCTATTATGTTCTTTAGAATTACAGACTTGTTCTTTGACAGTGTCTGTTCTCTTGGATTTCTACTGATGAGATAGACATACTGTAGGTTATAATTATAGAGATGGGTTCATAAGCCAACAAAGCATTTTTCGTCATAGATTATTTTGTTACCACTTTATTCGTAGAAGTTAGCATGGAGCATGTCTGGGGAGGGAGGGGTGGAGAACAGTATGATAACTCGTGATTGGTGGAGAGAGATGGCTCTATTGTTCTCTGTGGCCAATCATATCAAAGCAGTTAGTGGTTCCACCTCAGGCTCTCTAGTATAAGAAGAGTGTGTAGTTGTCAGTTCTCCACAACTCCTCCAGGATATCAATCATTCATGATCAGATCTGACTGTGGACTCCAGGTGAAAATGAACTCTAACAACCTCAACTCAGCTGAACAGGAGGAAAACAACGACTATGGTATGTTTGCTCTCTCCCTTTTCTGTCATATTTCCGTCATGTTTAAAACAAACATGCCTCAATCACTATTCATGTTATACTCAATAATTTGTTATTGTAATGTGACTAGTAGCATTTCTGTCTTACCTCATGGTTCAACCAAATAGCATGCAAGTGCTTTTAGTAGTAATGTGTTGTGGTGAGCTTGTAGAACCGTTAATTTAGACATATTACTTAACAACTTTTTTCTATCTCTCAACAATCTTTCCGTTGCATTTGTTTCCAATCCAGTGTTGCATCATCAGTCTGAATTCCCTGTCCTACCAGAGGTGAATGAACAAAGAAGCATGGCTAAGCAAAAACGCCACTGCTGTGATCAGTGTGGAAAACACTTCCCTACAATGACTAAACTTAAAATACACCAGATAATTCACACCGGAGAGAAACCCTATGGGTGTGATCAATGTGGACAACACTTCTCTAGAATGGCATATCTTAAAATCCACAAGAGAATTCACACTGGAGAGAAACCCTATGGATGTGATCAATGTGGACAACACTTCTCTAGAATGGATGTTCTTAAAAGCCACAAGAGGATTCACTCTGGAGAGAAACCCTATGGATGTGATCAGTGTGGACATCACTTCTCTCAAATGTCCAGCCTTAGAAAACACCAGATAATTCACACTGGAGAGAAACCCTATGAATGTGATCAATGTGGACAATACTTCTCTCGAATGGCCCACCTTAAAAGCCACCAGCTAATTCACACTGGAGAGAAACCCTATGAATGTGATCAGTGTGGACAACACTTCTCTAGAATGGAAGTTCTTAAAAGCCACAAGAGGATTCACTCTGGAGAGAAACCCTATGGATGTGATCAGTGTGGACAACACTTCTCTCAAATGGCCCACCTTAAAAGCCACCAGCTAATTCACACTGGAGAGAAACCCTATGGATGTGATCAATGTGGACAATACTTCTCTCGAATGGCCCACCTTAAAAGCCACCAGCTTATTCACACTGGAGAGAAACCCTATGGATGTGATCAATGTGGACAACACTTCTCTAGAATGGATGTTCTTAAAAGCCACAAGATGATTCACTCTGGAGAGAAACCCTATGGATGTGATTATTGTGGACAACACTTCTCTAGAATAACACGTCTAAAAATCCACCACAGAATTCACACTGGAGAGAAACCCTATGGATGTGATCAGTGTGGACAACACTTCTCTCAAATGAACAACCTTAAAAAACACCAGCAAATTCACACTGGAGAGAAACCCTATGGTTGTGATCAGAGTGATGGAGAGAAACTTAAGAAACTGTTTGAATGAACTGATCTTTTTAGTAGTATTTCTCATTCCCCAATTTTTGTCTTAGTTTGGTCATGCTTTATATAAAAATACAGTACGGAGAATACAAGTTATCTAAATCTACATAATGGTTGTGCAGTCCCAAATAAAGACATTCAAAGTCAAGATTTCTCTCTTTTTTAGCTCTTGTTTTGAGTATTGTGTGTGTGGAAATCACAGTCAATCACATGAAACACCCTTTGGGAGACAACAACACACATGGAGCAGGAGCACACATGAGCACATTACAGTTTTGCAGTATAAATGAAGGTGCTGTCAATGAACAATCACATACTGTGGTTTGTGTGCTGTGTGTCCATGACAATTTTTCATCCAGTAGCATCACAAACACTTATCGAGGTAAAATGAAAAAATGCAGTGATTCAGATGGACCAACACCATCTATCAGACTTTAAATCGCCACAGTTTGTCACCCAGAGTCAGCACGACACATTGATTGCCAGGTATGTTGTCGAGGAGATGCTTCCCATCTCAACAGTGCAGTCTGTTGCTTTCAGAGAACTGGTCAGCAAAATACCACTGAAAGGAGGGTCAATGTGCAGAAAACTGCATATATATACTTCCCTAATACCTGGACAGTGAATATTCTAAAGTGGAAGATAGGGAGGTGTATTTTCTCTTATTGTGCCACAGAACAAAAAAAAAATCTAAATTGTTTTATTTTTCATTATTATTTGTCTTAGTTTGGTCATGCTTTATATAAAATTACAGTACGGAGAATACAAGTTATCTAAATCTACATAATGGTTGTGCAGTCCCAAATAAAGACATTCAAAGTCAAGATTTCTCTTTTTTTAGCTTTTGTTTTGAGTATTGTGTGTCGAAATCACAGTCAATCACATGAAATACCCTTTGGGAGGCAACAACACACATGGAGCACATTACAGTTTGGCAGGATAAATTAAGGTGCCGTCAAGGACAATCACATACTGCGGTTTGTGTGCTGTGTGTCCATGACATTTTTTCACCCAGTAGCATCACAAACACTTATCGAGGTAAAATGCAAATGCACTGATTCAGATGGACTAACACCATCTATCAGACTTTAAGCCACAGCTTGTCACCCAGAGTCAGCACGACAGATTGATTGCCAGGTATGTTGTCGAGGAGATGCTTCCCATCTCAACAGTGCAGTCTGTTGCTTTCAGAGAACTGGTCAGCAAAATACCACTGAAAGGAGGGTCAATGTGCAGAGAACTGCAGATATACTTCCCTAATAGATAGGGAGGTGTATTTTCTCTTATTGTGCCACAGAACAAAAACAAATTCAAATTTGTCTTTTTTAATTATTATTTTTAAAGTATAGTTACTTTCATAATTTAGTCACTATAGTAATGAGTTGATTTTTAGAGCAGTAAAAACAGTATAACTAAAAGTAACTTGAACAACACTGCATATTATAAACACAATAATAACAAGTGGTTCTTTCACCAACCTGGTTCTATTGTTCTGGAGGAATTTGGAGCAATCATTTAGGTTTCTATAGAGGCTCAAATGGCCTTAAAATGGCCACTGTTATTAGTTGAATGTTACATATATAACTTGTATCAGGAGCAAGCAAAGAGGCCTGGTTAGCTTATTATACAGATATACTGTTATTTGACATGATCACAAAGTAACTCACGTTACTCATGGATCACCCAACACGATAATTACATTTTATAATAAAATAAAATAAAGTATTTAAAAAAATTCACACCATGTGAACTGACCCTGCCTCAAAATCCCCTGATAAAATAGACAACAAAATGTAACAATAATAACTTCCTGAACAAAATAAAGAGAAACACCCCAGGGTTTGATTGACTCAATGTCAATGTTATACCAGACGTTGTTGGAGGAACAAGCTCACCGTTATATAGATGGTCTGGAGTCCTAGTTCCTTCGTCCAGCTGTTCCTTCGTCCAGCTGTGCAGGAGCTGCAGGCAGCGTCCCAAAGCGTTCCAGGATGAACCGTGTGCTGTAGGCAGACAGACCGTCCCAAATACACCAGTGGAAAGCTCTGGGCACTCCTATCGCCAGCGATGGTGCAGCAATGTCCTGAAGCACAATGCATTCAACAGAAAACCCACACACTAATGAACCTCCGCCTTTACAACAAATGTAATTATTTTTTCCAATGCTCACATATAGGCTACTGTAGTGACCTAGCCCTGGTCCAGTGCGTTAGCCACTTCTCACTAATTAACTGCGTTAGTGAGAACTCGCTAACGCACTACTAGACCAGGGGCCAGGGCTAGTAGTTATCATACTCACCCAAAACAATGTATTGCTTGTTTAGATTTAGCCTAGCATTCGGTTTGAGAATAGATAAATATTAGAGACGGCACCGGAATTCTCCTCCCACCGTGGACCGTCTCTATTATTTATATATCTATGCTCAAAGTGTGTAGGGTGAGCGGCGAGGAGCTAGTTTAAAAAAGGGCCACAGTTATCAGTACTTTTCTCGGGGTGAGATGGAATATGGGCGACGGTACCGCTTACCTTGTCCACTTGTTCTCCCTCCAGAATATCTCTCTCTCTCTCTCTCTCTCTCTCTGCCGCTTCCTCATTTTGTCCCCCTCTTGTTCTCCGTAGGTTGGCTCAGGTTGTTTGACACCCCAGTCTCCCGATACACAATTCTGCCATGAACAAACAGCAGTATCCAGATTGAAAATAAATAGAACATTTAAAATGTTTGTCTTAGTTTGGTCATGCTTTATATAAAAATACAGTACGGAGAATACAAGTTATCTAAATCTACATAATGGTTGTGCAGTCAGCACACAAACCACAGTATGTGATTGTTCATGACGGCACACAATACTCAAAACAAAAGCTAAAAAAAAGAGAAATCTTGACTTTGAATGTCTTTATTTGGACATGTCTTTATATGTGTCCATGACCATTTTTCACCCAGTAGCATCACAAACACTTATCGAGGTAAAATGCAAATGCACTGATTCAGATGGATCAACACCATCTATCAGACTTTAAATCGCCACAGCTTGTCACCCAGAGTCAGCACGACAGATTGATTGCCAAGTATGTTGTCGAGGAGATGCTTCCCATCTCAACAGTGCAGTCTGTTGCTTTCAGAGAACTGGTCAGCAAAATACCACTGAAAGGAGGGTCAATGTGCAGAAAACTGCAGATATACTTCCCTAATAGATAGGGAGGTGTATTTTCTCTTATTGTGCCACAGAACAAAAAAAAAATCAAATGTCTTTTTTAATTATTATTATTTTTAAAGTATAGTTACTTTCATAATTTAGTCACTATAGTAATGAGTTGATTTTTAGAGCAGTAAAAACAGTATAACTAAAAGTAACTTGAACAACACTGCATATTATAAACACAATAATAACAAGTGGTTCTTTCACCAACCTGGTTCTATTGTTCTGGAGGAATTTGGAGCAATCATTTAGGTTTCTATAGAGACTCAAATGGCCTTAATCAAACACTGCATGAATAACAAGAGGTAGGAGAGAGACTCGTTTACACATGGGGATACAAATAGGGTTGATTATTTGTAGCGCACTCACTCAATTGGTAATTGCCACAAAATAAAATATCGATTTGTCCACTGTTATTAGTTGAATGTTACATATTATAAATTATATCAGGTGCAAGCAAAGAGGCCTGGTTAGCTTATTATACAGATTATTTTACATGATCACAAAGTAACTCACATTACTCATGGATCACCCAACACGATAATTACATTTTATAATAACATAAAAATAAACCTTTTTAACTTAGACAAGCTAGTGAAATGTTGCCCGCATTGGTCACAATGGAATGGTTGATGGGCTTTTATACATTCTCTGGTGAACATGCAGGTTATTCATGTAATTAAACTGCATCCACATTCTTCACAAACCAAACAAATTATTAAAGACCTTTCTGTTTCCCACTGCCTTTGAGTTATTTTTTTATTTCTCTTCATACATTGTAATAGTTTCCCCCCTATTCATTCTGTTTAGGTTAATCATTAGGATATTACATTGGTGTTTCCTGGTTTGTGTAAAGCACATTGAACTGTCTTGTTGAAATGTGCTATGCAAATAATGATAAAAAACATAATAATCATGTTTTCAATAATATGCTTTGACTGTGAAAGTGTCTGTTCAACATGTTGGGAGATGATTGTCTCCTCTTTGAGTCAATTTACACCTGAATTAAGAGATCTCCACTTGTTGATCACCCAGGATGCAAATAGTTGAACACTGCCCGTAGATACCCAGTATTTGAAATGCAAAACGTGGTCTATATACAGACAGATTACTGTTCTGTACAAAACAAATACAGGCCTGTACAGTAAAACCAGAACACTCACTGTCTTCTAGATACTCAAATTTAAATATTGAAAGTACATTGCAATTTAATTATAAAATGTACAGGGGGTGGAGTCGTATACTTCTACAAGTTAAGTAGTTATAGAAGTAGTTATTGTATTCCTTTAGTATAATGAAATCAAATGGTTATAAAGGCATCAGTGGATACGACTTTCACTGTCCATGTTATACATTACCCGGACCTGGTGTCCCATCACACAAAGGGTTAATAATGAGAACCGTGTCCATCCCTACACTAGGCTATTATGTTCTTTAGAATTACAGACTTGTTCTTTGACAGTGTCTGTTCTCTTGGATTTCTACTGATGAGATAGACATACTGTAGGTTATAATTATAGAGATGGGTTCATAAGCCAACAAAGCATTTTTCGTCATAGATTATTTTGTTACCACTTTAATCGTAGAAGTTAGCATGGAGCATGTCTGGGGAGGGAGGGGTGGAGAACAGTATGATAGCTTGTGATTGGTGGACAGAGATGGCTCTATTGTTCTCTATGGCCAATCATATCAAAGCAGTTAGTGGTTCCACCTCAGGCTCTCTAGTATAAGAAGAGTGTGTAGTTGTCAGTTCTCCATAACTCCTCCAGGATATCAATCATTTATGATATGACTGTGGACTCCAGGTGAAAATGAACTCTAACAACCTCAACTCAGCTGAACAGGAGGAAAACAACGACTATGGTATGTTTGCTCTCTCCCTTTAAACCCCCTGTTTGTCATATTTCAATCACTATTCATGTTATACTCAATCATGTGTTATTGTAATGTGACTAGAAGCATTGCTGTAGAGTAGATTTAGATAATTTCTGTCTTGTCTCATGGTTCAACCAAATAGCATGCAAGTGCTTTTAGTAGTAATGTGTTGTGGTGAGCTTGTAGAACCGTTCTTCTAGATACTCAAATTTAAATATTGAAAGTACATTGCAATTTAATTATAAAATGTACAGGGGGTGGAGTCGTATACTTCTACAAGTTAAGTAGTTATAGAAGTAGTTATTGTATTCCTTTAGTATAATGAAATCAAATGGTTATAAAGGCATCAGTGGATACGACTTTCACTGTCCATGTTATACATTACCCGGACCTGGTGTCCCATCACACAAAGGGTTAATAATGAGAACCGTGTCCATCCCTACACTAGGCTATTATGTTCTTTAGAATTACAGACTTGTTCTTTGACAGTGTCTGTTCTCTTGGATTTCTACTGATGAGATAGACATACTGTAGGTTATAATTATAGAGATGGGTTCATAAGCCAACAAAGCATTTTTCGTCATAGATTATTTTGTTACCACTTTAATCGTAGAAGTTAGCATGGAGCATGTCTGGGGAGGGAGGGGTGGAGAACAGTATGATAGCTTGTGATTGGTGGACAGAGATGGCTCTATTGTTCTCTATGGCCAATCATATCAAAGCAGTTAGTGGTTCCACCTCAGGCTCTCTAGTATAAGAAGAGTGTGTAGTTGTCAGTTCTCCATAACTCCTCCAGGATATCAATCATTTAGGTGAAAATGAACTCTAACAACCTCAACTCAGCTGAACAGGAGGAAAACAACGACTATGGTATGTTTGCTCTCTCCCTTTAAACCCCCTGTTTGTCATATTTCAATCACTATTCATGTTATACTCAATCATGTGTTATTGTAATGTGACTAGAAGCATTGCTGTAGAGTAGATTTAGATAATTTCTGTCTTGTCTCATGGTTCAACCAAATAGCATGCAAGTGCTTTTATTAGTAATGTGTTGTGGTGAGCTTGTAGAACCGTTAATTTAGACATATTACTTAACAACTTTTTTCTATCTCTCAACAATCTTTCCGTTGCATTTGTTTCCAATCCAGTGTTGCATCATCAGTCTGAATTCCCTGTCCTACCAGAGGTGAATGAACAAAGAAGCATGGATAAGCAAAAACGCCACTGCTGTGATCAGTGTGGAAAACACTTCCCTACAATGACTAAACTTAAAATACACCAGAGAATTCACACCGGAGAGAAACCCTATGGGTGTGATCAATGTGGACAACACTTCTCTAGAATGGCATATCTTAAAATCCACAAGAGAATTCACACTGGAGAGAAACCCTATGGATGTGATCAATGTGGACAACACTTCTCTAGAATGGATGTTCTTAAAAGCCACAAGAGAATTCACACTGGAGAGAAACCCTATGGATGTGATCAGTGTGGACATCACTTCTCTCAAATGTCAAGCCTTAGAAAACACCAGATAATTCACACTGGAGAGAAACCCTATGAATGTGATCAATGTGGACAATACTTCTCTCGAATGGCCCACCTTAAAAGCCACCAGCTAATTCACACTGGAGAGAAACCCTATGAATGTGATCAGTGTGGACAACACTTCTCTAGAATGGAAGTTCTTAAAAGCCACAAGAGGATTCACTCTGGAGAGAAACCCTATGGATGTGATCAGTGTGGACAACACTTCTCTCAAATGGCCCACCTTAAAAGCCACCAGCTAATTCACACTGGAGAGAAACCCTATGGATGTGATCAATGTGGACAATACTTCTCTCGAATGGCCCACCTTAAAAGCCACCAGCTTATTCACACTGGAGAGAAACCCTATGGATGTGATCAATGTGGACAACACTTCTCTAGAATGGATGTTCTTAAAAGCCACAAGATGATTCACTCTGGAGAGAAACCCTATGGATGTGATTATTGTGGACAACACTTCTCTAGAATAACACGTCTAAAAATCCACCACAGAATTCACACTGGAGAGAAACCCTATGGATGTGATCAGTGTGGACAACACTTCTCTCAAATGAACAACCTTAAAAAACACCAGCAAATTCACACTGGAGAGAAACCCTATGGTTGTGATCAGAGTGATGGAGAGAAACTTAAGAAACTGTTTGAATGAACTGATCTTTTTAGTAGTATTTCTCATTCCCCAATTTTTGTCTTAGTTTGGTCATGCTTTATATAAAAACACAGTACGGAGAATACAAGTTATCTAAATCTACATAATGGTTGTGCAGTCCCAAATAAAGACATTCAAAGTCAAGATTTCTCTTTTTTTTAGCTTTTGTTTTGAGTATTGTGTGCCGTCATGAACAATCACATACTGTGGTTTGTGTGCTGTGTGTCCATGACAATTTTTCACCCAGTAGCATCACAAACACTTATCGAGGTAAAATGCAAATGCACTGATTCAGATGGATCAACACCATCTATCAGACTTTAAATCGCCACAGCTTGTCACCCAGAGTCAGCACGACAGATTGATTGCCAAGTATGTTGTCGAGGAGATGCTTCCCATCTCAACAGTGCAGTCTGTTGCTTTCAGAGAACTGGTCAGCAAAATACCACTGAAAGGAGGGTCAATGTGCAGAAAACTGCAGATATACTTCCCTAATAGATAGGGAGGTGTATTTTCTCTTATTGTGCCACAGAACCAAAAAAAAATCAAATGTCTTTTTTAATTATTATTATTTTTAAAGTATAGTTACTTTCATAATTTAGTCACTATAGTAATGAGTTGATTTTTAGAGCAGTAAAAACAGTATAACTAAAAGTAACTTGAACAACACTGCATATTATAAACACAATAATAACAAGTGGTTCTTTCACCAACCTGGTTCTATTGTTCTGGAGGAATTTGGAGCAATCATTTAGGTTTCTATAGAGGCTCAAATGGCCTTAAAATGGCCACTGTTATTAGTTGAATGTTACATATATAACTTGTATCAGGAGCAAGCAAAGAGGCCTGGTTAGCTTATTATACAGATATACTGTTATTTGACATGATCACAAAGTAACTCACGTTACTCATGGATCACCCAACACGATAATTACATTTTATAATAAAATAAAATAAAGTATTTAAAAAAATTCACACCATGTGAACTGACCCTGCCTCAAAATCCCCTGATAAAATAGACAACAAAATGTAACAATAATAACTTCCTGAACAAAATAAAGAGAAACACCCCAGGGTTTGATTGACTCAATGTCAATGTTATACCAGACGTTGTTGGAGGAACAAGCTCACCGTTATATAGATGGTCTGGAGTCCTAGTTCCTTCGTCCAGCTGTTCCTTCGTCCAGCTGTGCAGGAGCTGCAGGCAGCGTCCCAAAGCGTTCCAGGATGAACCGTGTGCTGTAGGCAGACAGACCGTCCCAAATACACCAGTGGAAAGCTCTGGGCACTCCTATCGCCAGCGATGGTGCAGCAATGTCCTGAAGCACAATGCATTCAACAGAAAACCCACACACTAATGAACCTCCGCCTTTACAACAAATGTATTTATTTTTTCCAATGCTCACATATAGGCTACTGTAGTGACCTAGCCCTGGTCCAGTGCGTTAGCCACTTCTCACTAATTAACTGCGTTAGTGAGAACTCGCTAGCGCACTACTAGACCAGGGGCCAGGGCTAGTAGTTATCATACTCACCCAAAACAATGTATTGCTTGTTTAGCTTTAGCCTAGCATTCATTTGGTTACACTGCTGCTGATAAGACAGCTGACTGAAACATACAAACTCTCCTGTTTTTCCCCTCACAGGGCTAAACTAGTATAAAAGCACGGTGAACACAAAGCCTATATACAACTGGAAAACATTTTACAGAACGTAAACACTTTCAGGGCGTTTTTAACAGCGGGAGAACAAGGGCGAGCGACACATTCATTTCATTGGCTATCGCCCAAAAGATACATTATTTTCATATTTTTGGGCGACGATCCTCCACCCACTTTTCGACCTGGATCGCCTGCTATCGCCAGTAGTCGCCGGGTCGCATTGACAAATAACGCACTCCTGGATAATTCGTCTGGCATAGATATACAAATATTAGAGACGGCACCGGAATTCTCCTCCCATCGTGGACCGTCTCTATTATTTATATATCTATGCTCCAACCGAGTGCAAGTGTGTAGGGTGAGCGGCGAGGAGCTAGTTTAAAAAAGGGCCACAGTTATCAGTACTTTTCTCGGGGTGAGATGGAATATGGGCGACGGTACCGCTTACCTTGTCCACTTGTTCTCCCTACAGAATCTCTCTCTCCCTCTCTCTCTCTCTCTGCCGCTTCCTCATTTTGTCCCCCTCTTGTTCTCCGTAGGTTGGCTCAGGTTGTTTGACACCCCAGTCTCCCGATACACAATTCTGCCATGAACAAACAGCAGAAAATAAATAGAACATTTAAAAGTGTACACTAAATGTAACAAGAGTTTTCAGGGTACAGAGAGAGAGAGAGAGAGAGAGAGAGAGAGA
Source organism: Protomyctophum bolini (assembly GCF_963924005.1). NCBI lineage: Eukaryota > Metazoa > Chordata > Actinopteri > Myctophiformes > Myctophidae > Protomyctophum > Protomyctophum bolini. The sequence goes on from NC_137871.1 coordinate 42,254,930, forward strand.
ATACAGCACTGCAGTAGTTGTGTAAGATAGTATACATTAAGATGCACATGGGCTTTATGAGTGTAGCGCTCCTTCCCCCTACTAGTGAATAAGGGCAGGGCCCTGAGTTCCTATAATTATGTTTTTAAAATACGTTTAGATTAATTTACCTCTTGTGTTTCAGGTGTATGCCGGTAAGTATTAGCAATTAAGTTAATTCACAGTCCCCGTCTACTGTAAATAACCAACACTATTTTCTTCCGCCAGGTAATTAGAACGCTAAGTATCTTAATTCCCAGATCAAAAAGTATACTTCAACTAATATTGTTACCAAGAAATAGATGTCCAGTCAGCTAAGTATAATAAAATAACAATATTTACTTAGACAAACACAAACGGACACATAGACGGACAATAACATACAAATGGTTCTTTCAAAATGCAAACACAAAATAAACTCAAAAATCACAACCCTAGTTGTACACCTGGTCAGAAATAATAATAATCACAACAACCAGAAAAATACCTGTTGTATAATATCAACTAGTGTAAACAATGTAGGACCTTTTAGAATTAAACCCTATACCAAAACCCTGTTTTTAGAATCCTATTTTAAACCTAATTTAAACCCTTTTAAAGACTAATATATATTAACCCGGTGGATTACCTTAAATAACAGAAAAACACTTTGTTCAAAGAACTGTAGATTTAAACCACAATGACACAAAGGAAACTGGAAATACCTACTTAAATGTGGCCCCACAACCTTTCACACCTTACACCCTGACGATAAGGAATTAATCACTATTAAACCCCGTTGCAGGCCTGTAGATGCTCGGGTACGTTGTGGCCTAGCCCTGGTCCAATGCTTACAGCGAGTGTGAGAGACACTCGCTGTAAGCATTGGACCAGGGCTAGTTGTGGCCTAAAACGGAATGGCCCCTTCACTCTCCTGAGCCAGGAAAATAAAAAGGTACCTTTCGTTCGTGTGACGAGTGTCGGTGGGTTCAGAGCTCCTCTCCAGCAGCAAACCGGTCCCGACGCCCCAACGAAGAACAGCAGAAGAATGTCCTCAGAGCATGCAGGCAGGCAGCTCACCGCAGAAACATCTCTCCTCCCGTCCCGACGTTAGCAGAGACTTGAAGGCTGACGGTCTCTAGCCCAAACAACGTCTCTCTGAGCTAGTGAGACGTGCGGCTTAAAAAAGTCACTTGCCCTCGCTGATTTAGCAAGCACTGATAATCACTTCACACGCAGCATATCACGGAATAAAACGTTGTGTAGACGTTCAGTCCGAGTCCACACGTGATTACTGCAGCTTCACTGTAGTTGTCGAGCAGACACACACAGAAACTACAGCTAAATACTATTTTACATCGTAAAGTTAAAACTTTAGATCACACAGCAAAACGGACGCAGCCTCTGTGCTCCGCTCTCCTTGATTGGAAAATCACAGGCACCTGTACACTCACTGACTCCGGTTCTCTGAAACTACAATTCCCCACATCTACCAATCACACTAGGCAAGCTATAATTGACACAATAATGACATCATTAATTCAGCTTTGACCAAAATATACAGACCCATAGAAAATAAAAGCACCAGTCAATGTTACAAAATAAAACACAGTTCCACCAGGTTTAATACCCACTATATAAATATCCACCGGGTTACATGAGCTTTATTCAAACATGCAGAATAGTTGATAGTGGTTCATATAGTGATAGTGGTTGTCAAACTAAGTCAGAGATAGCGTAGCTTGTGCAGTCCAGTTAAATGTCTTTAAGTGTGCCAAATAAATTGTGCTATCTATTTATTTACCCTTTAGTGATAACGTGGTTACATGATACATATGATTACTGTCAGAATATAGAGCTATTTAACACTGTCACTGAACAAACAGCATGCAGCAATAATTACTATCAGAATAGTAATCATCTGATTACTGTTATTGTATCTTATTGTATGTCGAAGTCAACAGAACAGCCTTTTGTAGCAAAACCATGCACACATCTCATTTAATGTGGTAATTGTGCACCATCTAGTGGCGTCATTGTAAAACTACACCACACACAAGAAAGAAAGAAAGACAGAAAGACAGAAAGAAAGAAAGAAAGACAGAAAGAAAGAAAGAAAGAAAGAAAGAAAGAAAGAAAGAAAGAAAGAAAGAAAGAAAGAAAGAAAGAAAGAAAGAAAGAAAGAAAGAAAGAAAGAAAGACAGAAAGAAAGAAAGAAAGAAAGAAAGAAAGAAAGAAAGAAAGAAAGAAAGAAAGAAATGAATTCCAGACTTTTTCTTGTAACAGATAATTTCTATATTGCAGTATTTACTTACTTTACTAAAACCAATGGGAGTACTTTCTACATCATTGACTGTCTGCCGGGGGGAACGCAGTCCTCTGTAGACGCACTGGGTCCAGTCGCTCTGTCTGTCAGGGGGAACGCAGTCCTCTGTAGACGTACTGGGTCCAGTCGCTCTGTCACTCTGCAGGAGGAACGCAGTCCTCTGTAGACGCACTGGGTCCAGTCGCTCTGTCACTCTGCAGGGGGAACGCAGTCCTCTGTAGACGCACTGGGTCCAGTCGCTCTGTCACTCTGCAGGGGGAACGCAGTCCTCTGTGGACGTACTGGGTCCAGTCGCTCTGTCACTCTGCAGGGGGAACGCAGTCCTCTGTAGACGCACTGGGTCCAGTCGCTCTGTCACTCTGCAGGGGGAACACAGTCCTCTGTGGACGTACTGGGTCCAGTCGCTCTGTCACTCTGCAGGGGGAACGCAGTCCTCTGTGGACGCACTGGGTCCAGTCGCTCTGTCACTCTGCAGGGGGAACGCAGTCCTCTGTGGACGTACTGGGTCCAGTCGCTCTGTCACTCTGCAGGGGGAACACAGTCCTCTGTAGACGTACTGGGGCCAGTCGCTCTGTCTGTCAGGGGGAACGCAGTCCTCTGTAGACGCACTGGGGCCAGTCGCTCTGTCTGTCAGGGGGAACGCAGTCCTCTGTAGACGTACTGGGGCCAGTCGCTCTGTCACTCTGCAGGGAGGAACGCAGTCCTCTGTAGACCTACTGGGGCCAGTCGCTCTGTCACTCTGCAGGGGGAACGCAGTCCTCTGTAGACCTACTGGGTCCAGTCGCTCTGTCACTCTGCAGGGGGAACGCAGTCCTCTGTAGACATACTGGGGCCAGTCGCTCTGTCACTCGGGAGGGACATTCCATGGGTGGGGACCGGGGGGACAGAGCTCGGGGACATTCCATCTGAGGGGACAGAACTAAACTGGAACCCAAATCCTCGGTGCCAATTTTACACATGGAACCAAATTAACTTTGGTTCCATGTGTACCCTCTCAGACGTAAACAGTACAGACCCTTAGGGCTCTTAATATCACCTCTGTTGGCCAGGTGGAAACCTCATACATGTCCAAAACTGTTACTTTTCAAATGCATCAAAAGTAGCAGATCTACAAGATGTCCAAACGCATGTTTTGAGCTTGTATAGATCTGCTACTTTTGATGTCTGACGTAATCCTACCTGGTTTGCTTCTCCGCATTTTGAATTCCCAGACACTTTTGTCTTCTTCATATTGCATCAAATAAGAACTGTACGTGTTCCAAAAATAATCAAATTACTCCGGGCGGCAGGTTTGACTCACATGGAAATGAAGAATCAACTGACTGACTGGCTAATGTTAGTTACTGCTGCTGAATTAGTTAAATCGTCGCCAGAAACGGACTGTATCAAATATGAGTGACTGACCATCGTAAATGACACAGAGCCACCTCCCGGACAATATTATTTGTGTACCACAATGCTTAAATGTGAGACAATTCTAACCCGATGTTATTCTCCATAGAGAGAAATTACTTCCGCAACACACAGAGATTTTAAAAACATGACCAATGACAAAAAACTCCCATATCTGCTGGGCGAAGTACAACAATGTGCAAACACAGCAGCAAGATTTGTGAGTTGCTGTGATAGGAGAAGGATATTAAATGGAACACAACCACCCTGAAGACTAATCATTGTGTATAATATATTCCTGCACTATACGTGCATCGAGTGATCTGGGTACATAGAAATTGATCTATTGAAGATTCTGACCTTCAAACGTACATAATCTTTGTTTTGATTGTATTGCTGTATTGTTGTATTGTTCTTTCTGCTTTGGCAATGTAGACGTATGTTTTCTCATGCCAATAAAGCCCTTTGAATTGAATTGAGTGAGTGAGTGCCGCCAGGACTGCATGGCTGGGCAAGGCTTTACAATTTACACGCTTACTTTACCTAAAGAGGTTTCTGCTAAGACAACAACAATATATAAAGTAAGAGCAAGATCTTAAAGTGAGAAGGCACTTGCATGGAGGGACCTGAACGGCTTGGCCAGCGTATGGATCTCCAACCTCCTATTCATCAAAACATGGTTTGAGAGAGGGACTGAGATGTTGCTAGGTTTGTGTGTGAGTTTTCTTTCAGGAAATAAAACGTCTGGGTTTCCGAGGCTATGTGTGAGTTGACACTGAGCTAGCTTTTATAGCTGAGCAGGTGATGATTGGGGAACCAGCTGCAGGTGTGCCAGTCTGAGTGGAGATGAGAGACAGTGGGGATTAGGCACAGACTGATTGAGTGAGTGTCACTGAGTGAGTGAGTGAGTGAGTGTGTGTGTGTGTGTGTGTGTGTGTGTGTGTGTGTGTGTGTGTGTGTGTGTGTGTGTGTGTGTGTGTGTGTGTGATGTCATGGCCACATCAAACCAAACTCAGCTTCTTTTAACAGCAGAGTCATAGAGTCTGTCCTCCTACACGGCAGTGAATGCTGGACCCTGAAGCCAACCCTGCAGAAGTCTCTAGATGGGTGCCACACACCAGAATGCTGCGTGCAGTAGGCCTACTTAACATCAGCAAGAGGCACACACATGTTACCAACCAGATTCTATATGATGGAATGCTAAGGGTGAGTTAGAAAATATGCTCAGCTCAGCCATGACAATGAGACTATAGCATGACACTGCCGGACACCAAGAGTTGGCCAGCCAGCAAGTTAGTGCTGTGGGAACCAACACACACACAGGCACGTCCCACATTAACAAAGGTGGATGTGCTCAAGAAAGGCGCAGGATCGCAAAGCACCAACAAACTGGACAGATGTATGGAGAACCGGGATGAGTGGAAGAGCTGGCCAGATGTATATGGAGAACCGGGATGAGTGGAAGAGCTGGCCAGATGTATGGAGAACCGGGATGAGTGGAAGAGCTGGCCAGATGTATGGAGAACCGGGATGAGTGGAAGAGCTGGCCAGATGTATATGGAGAACCGGGATGAGTGGAAGAGCTGGCCAGATGTATGGAGAACCGGGATGAGTGGAAGAGCTGGCCAGATGTATGGAGAACCGGGATGAGTGGAAGAGCTGGCCAGATGTATGGAGAACCGGGATGAGTGGAAGAGCTGGCCAGATGTATGGAGAACCGGGATGAGTGGAAGAGCTGGCCAGATGTATGGAGAACCGGGATGACTGGAAGTGACGATGGAGGGCTCGCCTGAGGACCACATAGAGACATAAATATGCAGGTAGAAGGTTGTCATGGATGGTGACAGAAGAGCACACGAGCGCGCCGACGTATAACCAAACATTTGTTATTTTTATTATGTTAAAAAGTAACAACAATCCTTATAATAACACATACACTACAACAACAGCAACACCAGTAGAACTACGAGCTTGTGGAGGGACTTTCTCATATTATAGACATTTAAAAAAAAAAATCCCTCTTCTTTATGGTTTTTAAATTATTTGACTAGCCATGAACAGATAAACATCATTTACAGGTTGATGACTCTTTAACTCGTCACCGTTAGAAACAATGGTATTGTTTGAAACCTCTTTATTTATTTTTTTATTTATTTTTTCACTTTGTTTTTAAATCGTAAACCACCGCCGATGTTAAGGGAAGACATTGCATGAACTGTGTGAGCGTGGAAGGAAGGTGTGTGCGTGTGTGTGTGTGTGTGTGTGTGTGTGTGTGAACCCAGGAACTACAACAGGTAAGGGGGTTCTCAAACTGTGGTCCTTCTTGAGTAGGGGTCCCCAGTGGGTCTCCAGATAAACGAGGAACAGTTTGAACCAACTTAACCCCATGGCTATTGAGAAATAATAAAATAAAATAAAAGCCGATCTATAGGCTATAGTGTTGTGGTATGTTGTGTTGTGAGGCGTTGTTAAGCTTGTAGATCGGCTATTTTCCAAAAGAAATTAGACCGTATTTAAAATGAACAAATGACTCAAGCTTGCAGAGTGGATATTCTGAAACATTAAAAAAATATATAACTAAAACTAAAACTAAAAAATAATAAAAATACAAATAAGTGGTCAAAAATAGTGATTAAATCCTACTGTAGTGGTAAAATAGTGACACACAAAAAAATAATAAACAAATTAAAAAATTGCAAATTTTAAATCTGCAAATCTGGTGTAGCTCTGGGTTCACAGCCGTGCCCATTTGACACACACACGGACGGGTGGGTGTGCGTGTGTGGGCGTGTGTGTGCGCGCGCGTGTGTGTGTGTGTGTGTGTACGTGTGTGCATGTCACGGAAAATGCAGAGGTCATCGCGTACCGCCAGAGGAAACCTTGTTAGTGAGGAGAGGGGAAGGGGAGAGAATCCAGCACTTTGATGTGTGTGTGTGTGTGTGTACATAGACATTCACAGGCTAGAGGCTGATGACAGGGTGTGTGTGTGTGTGTGTGTGTGTTTCTGTTGTGGAGGTAGTTTCAGAAGGTGACAATAGTTTTCAGTTCTTTTGTTATAGACCAGTGGTTTTCAACCCGTTTCACATCAAGGTCTAATATTTATTTATTCATTCTGAGTTTCAGCCTCGGAAAACACCATTTGATTACATTTAGCCTCTCAGACCCAGAAAGAAAGAATACTTTGTTATATTGTTGGATAGGATTTTGTCCACAGATGATGGTACCATTAAGAGAGATAACAGGCAAAAATGTATAGAATCAAAATAACAATTCTTCTACATTCTCCAATTGTGTGGACTTCTTGTAAATGACGTAATGCAGATGTTTAACAATAATTTAACTCTTAACTTGGTTACCAACTCTCCATCATTTAGCTGCATGGATGGGGACCACCTGGAACCCCCTCAAGGACCACCGGTGGACCTCGGACCACTGGTTGAGAACCAGAGAACCACCGTTATGTACCGCTGAGCCCCCCTGCCAGCCAATAGGAACGTCCCGATTCAAACGACTGACGGAGGAGGGGTCCTCCTATAGGTCAGGAGGCGGGGCTCGTGGGGGTGGGGCGGAGTCTGATGATGTCACATCCGTAGCTACGCAGTGGAGGACAGTAAAGTAAAGTCGCTTCCAGAGTTCAACCACTTCAACCCGGAGTCCCCCAGGGCTCCATGCTAGTGTCTTCTCTGTCTTCCGTTACTTTGGGGAGGGGGGGGGGGGGACGACAGCCGATCTACAAGCACTGCAACGAGTCGCAGGCCGACGCTGGGTGAGCTTGTCGATCGGCTGTTTTCCCCTCAGTACCTAGACTCTGGGGTTGAAGGGGTTAAGTCACATGATGACACATCATGTCAGTTCTATTAGTGGTATCCCACCCAATCAGAAGCAGCGAGTGCATTCTCGGGCAACGGCAATGAGACGCGAGCAACGCGGCCGAGGGGGGGGGGGGGGGGGGGGATGGGTGGCGGGTTGGGCGTTAGCTGGCCGGAGTAGGTGGATGGAATATGACAGCTCTATTCCGCTGCTCTGTCGGTTCGGCACTGCCGGTAAACCACCGGTAACAGCCGCGGGGGGGAGGGGCGGGAAACGGGGGGGGGGGGGGGATTGACACTCGTCTGCCGCGGCAGTGCGTTTGGAACGACATGCGTTGCGTCGTGCTTGCGGTCATGGCTAGGGTAAGTAAGGGTTTGGGGTAGAGGGTTATGGCTAGGGGGGTTTGGGGTAGAGGGTTATGGCTAGGGTAAGTAAAGGTTTGGGGTAGAGGGTTATGGCTAGGGGGGTTTGGGGTAGAGGGTTAGGGCTAGGGTAAGTA
>NC_137871.1:42267953-42277953 GCF_963924005.1 Protomyctophum bolini
TGTGTAAAAATGCGGCGCTCTCTCTCTCTCTCTCTCACCGCGGCGAGTTGAACCCGCTGTCGACGGTGACGGAGCTGCTGTCCATGCTGTCCAGGCGTGCGGAGTGCGCCCCCTGCTGTGCGTGGTGGTGGTGGTGGTGGTGGTGGTGGTGCGCGTCGGGCAGGCTGTTCTCCTTGGCGTGCGCCGAGGAGGACGAGGACGGGAAGGTGAGGTTCCTCTCGAAGCGCCGCTGCAGGTCTCTCTCCTTCTCGCGCTCCAGCAGCCACTGCATGGTCCCCCCGGCCACGCCCGCCATCATGGCCTTGGTGCCGCCCCCGCCCCCGCCGCCCCCCAGGGCCTTCCCGTCCGCCCCGCGGCCCCCCTTACCCCCTCCTCCTCCTCCTCCCCCTCCCACCCCCGGCGAGTCGTCCAGCTCGTCGTCGTCCGACACGTTGTAGTAGTCGAAGCCCGACGAGGCCTCGCCCGCCGCTCCCCCCCCCGCCCCGCCCCCCGACGGGAGGGCGGAGCCAGAGGAGGGCGGCGGCATGGAGGCCACCAGGGGCTTGGGGGCGGAGTCCTGGCAGAAGGAGGAGGAGTCCAGCAGCAGCGCGTCGCAGGACGACGACGAGAGGCCTGTGGCCAGCGGGGGAGGGGCCAGGCCCCCCCCTCCCCCTCCTCCGCCGCTACAGGGTTTCCTCAGGGAGCTGTAGCCCGGCAGGGGCATGCTGGGAGGAGGCTTGAACAGCGTGTCCTTGCTGAAGATCTCCTTGCGTTGTTTCTCCGACACCGTTGTCGCTCCTCCTGCTGGAACGGACGGAGGAGGCATCACAGGGGTTAATTCATTACGGAGTTACGGTTAACAATATTAAGCAATATTACACGAGAGGGTACGTGAAACATGACTGCCATGATGATTATCAGGACAGTCATGACGCAACTGCAGCCTGTTTTACGCGGTCGCTACATTTACAATCAAAACGTATAATATAAACATTCCGATTTCAAATATAAAGTACTCATAATTTGTCCCACGGGTGTTAGTTAGTTGCTGCACCAGCGATTAGCACTGCTGCATCCCGCGTTCTTTAATAAAAAGCATTTTTGTCCGAGCGCCCCGGCTACTTTTCTCAAACGGGGTTCGTTTGGGAAATCCACAGTTGCACACCGGGAGCACACTCGCCTATTAGTCTGTATTGACAGGGCGGTCAGCGTACCTATATCGAACACACCGAGTGCCACACTCCTCCCGACCGATAGGGGCGCGTAGTTGAAAGCCAATGGCAAAATAACAGCTTGGATAAAAATGCTTTTTATTAAAGAACGCAGAATGCAGCAGTGCCAATCGCTGGTGCAGCAACTAACTACCGGTAACACCCGTGGGACAAATTGTGAGTACTTTATATTTGAAATCGGAATGTTTATATATACGTTAGAATTGTAAATGTAGCGATCGCGTAAAACTGGCTGCAGTTGCGCCAGTCATGAACCATGGCTAGTACGTGGTGAGACCAGCTGTGTTGTATTAGAGACTAAAATTCTGAGGTGCTCTCTGGGAGTAACAAGGATGGATAGGATCAGGAACGACTACATCAGAGGGACAGCGCGTGTCAGATGTTTTGGAGATGAAGCCAGAGAGGCCTGGACTGAGATGGTTTGGACGCGTACAGAGGAGGGATAGTGAGTATATATATCGGTAGAAGGATGTTGGAACTGCCAGGCAGGAGGCCTAGAGGAAGACTGAAGAGAAGACTTAGTGAAAGTAAAGAGGACATGACGTTAGTTGGTGTGTGAGAGAAGAGGAGGGGGTAAGAGGACAGGGTAAGTTTGGAGGCAGATGATTCGCTGTGGCGACCACCCCCCCCATGAAGGGAGAAGCCCAAAGGAAAAGAAAGAGAAGTGTATACGTTACCGTCAATAATGGCACGCCTGCGTTGCTGCAGGAAGGAGCCGATACGCCAGTTCCGTAAGCAGTGCAGAATGCCATTAATGAAGGTAAAGCACGGCACTCGAGTGTGATATTGCGATTATACAACAGTTACCCTTAAAAAAAAAACTCAATTTCATTATAATGAAGATATTCGCTAAAGAATAATAGCAATAATAATACTAATAATAATAATAATAATGACAGATGACTAGACAAAAAAAAGAAATCGCTAGCATAGCAACCCAACAGACTTTGCTCTGGATTTGATTAGGCGTTCCATCATGCTCGTTTGAAGCACGGCTAGATGGCTACTTTAACCAACCAGATTGCTTCCTCGATACGCTGTACTTGTATAATTTACAATTTAGGCATTCAGCAGACGCTCTCAACTCTTTTACTGCCGATGACATGTTTCATGTGTTTTTCCGACAACGCTGATGAAGGCTTGAAGGCCGAAAGGCGTTCGTTGCTGCTGCTCTGCAGCGTACCATGTCAACAATTAAATTAATTAAGAGTGCCTTAAAACATGAGTTCCGTGAGTGCTGGTTTTCTCTTTTAGAGACATTTCTGCATGTGTTTTTCCCCCAATGGCAATCGCTAAGGAAATAATAAAAAAAACTACAATAACCTTGTGAGGCGTGAGGAGGAAGTAAGATAAAACTACAATAACCTTTAAGATAAAACTACAACAACAACATAAATAAGATAAAACTACAATGACCTTGTGTCCCGGCGTGGGGAGGCCGTCCGTTGGCCAGCAGGGCGGCGGCGTGGGGGGAGAGGTCCCCCCCGGAGAGGAGGAGGGGGGGGAGGGGCATGGGCGGCAGGCTGCCCCCCTTCCCCCCCAACAACAACACCTCCTCCTTGTAGTCGGGCGGATGCGGCGTCTGTCTGTCCGCCTGCAGCCGCGCCTCCACCCCGCCGGAGGAGACCCCGCCCCCTTTCGAGCCGCCGCCGTCGTGACAGGCGCCGGTCACGCCCTTCCTACCCAGAGTTCCCGGCGGCAGCAGCAGCAGCGTGGGGTCGGCCACGAGCGACAGCGGCAGCGAGGAGGAGGCGTCGCGGCTGAAGTACTCGTCGTCGCCGGCGAGCAGCGGGAGGGCCGAGGAGGACGAGGCGTGAGGCGTGGCGCGGTGCGGCGGCTTGGGAGAGTACGCCGGCAGCACGCTGTCCCTGCTCTTATTGGAGCACTTCTCCAAGCTCCGCCCCCCTCCGCCGCCCCCCTCCGTGAGCCCGCCCCGGTGGTGATGGGAGGAGGAGGAGGAGGGGTTGTTATCTCCCGCCGTCGCCATCTTGGACGACGACGAGGGGGGCGTGGCCCGCGACGAGTAGTGCGAGGACGAGCTCTGATTGGCCGCCGCCGCCGTGGCGGCCGCCGCCGCCCGGAGCGTGCCGTCGTCCGTGTAGTAGCGGCTGCGGTCCTCGTAGTAGTCGGGCGGTCCGATGAGGCCGCCGATGACGCCCCCTAGTGGCCCCTTGGAGTTGTCCATGGAGCGGGAGCGCTCCTTGGCCTTGTCCCCCTGGCGCTCCCCTCGAGACTTCCTCTCCTGTAGGGAGACAGGGCCACGGTTAATATTACAACAATACTACAGTAATACTACAGTAAGACTTCCTCTCCTGTAGGGCGGGGGATGGGAGACAGGGCCACGGTTAATATTACAACAATACTACAGTAATACTACAGTAAGACTTCCTCTCCTGTAGGGCGGGGGATGGGAGACAGGGCCACGGTTAATATTACAACAATACTACAGTAATACTACAGTAAGACTTCCTCTCCTGTTGGGTGGAGGATGGGAGACAGGGCCACAGTTAATATTACAGTAATACTACAGTAAGACTGTAAGGTGCACCTTGCAGTGGTTTATCTGTGTGGGACAGTGTGAGCGGTAGGTGCACCTTGCAGTGGTGTACCTGTGTGGGACAGTGTGAGCGGTACAGGTGCACCTTGCAGTGAGGTACCTGTGTGGGACAGTGTGAGCGGTAGGTGCACCTTGCAGTGGTGTACCTGTGTGGGACAGTGTGAGCGGTACAGGTGCACCTTGCAGTGGTGTACCTGTGTGGGACAGTGTGACCGGTAGGTGCACCTTGCAGTGGTGTACCTGTGTGGGACAGTGTGAGCGGTACAGGTGCACCTTGCAGTGGTGTACCTGTGTGGGACAGTGTGAGCGGTACAGTGGTGTACCTGTGTGGGACAGTGTGAGCGGTACAGTGGTGTACCTGTGTGGGACAGTGTGAGCGGTACAGTGGTGTACCTGTGTGGGACAGTGTGAGCGGTACAGTGGTGTACCTGTGTGGGACAGTGTGAGCGGTACAGTGGTGTACCTGTGTGGGACAGTGTGAGCGGTACAGTGGTGTACCTGTGTGGGACAGTGTGAGCGGTACAGTGGTGTACCTGTGTGGGACAGTGTGAGCGGTACAGTGGTGTACCTGTGTGGGACAGTGTGAGCGGTACAGTGGTGTACCTGTGTGGGACAGTGTGAGCGGTACAGTGGTGTACCTGTGTGGGACAGTGTGAGCGGTACAGTGGTGTACCTGTGTGGGACAGTGTGAGCGGTACAGTGGTGTACCTGTGTGGGACAGTGTGAGCGGTACAGTGGTGTACCTGTGTGGGACAGTGTGAGCGGTACAGTGGTGTACCTGTGTGGGACAGTGTGAGCGGTACAGTGGTGTACCTGTGTGGGACAGTGTGAGCGGTACAGTGGTGTACCTGTGTGGGACAGTGTGAGCGGTACAGTGGTGTACCTGTGTGGGACAGTGTGAGCGGTACAGTGGTGTACCTGTGTGGGACAGTGTGAGCGGTACAGTGGTGTACCTGTGTGTGGGAGTGTGACCGGTGCACCTTGGAGTGGTGCGCCGAGGGCCCGTGGCTGGGCTCGGGGAAGGGCATCTCGGTGCGCCGCTTGGCCAGCTCGCCCGACACGTCCCACTCGGGCGTGACGGGCAGGTGCGCCGAGGCGTCCAGGATGTTGGGGTTGCTGTGGGCGAGGTGCAGCCGCGCCCGCTGCCGCTCCGCCGCCACCGCGTGCTCCCGCGGCGAGCGCGCCAGCGACGACGAGTACGCCCGGTAGTCCCGGTCGCCCGCCGAGGGGTCCTCGCCTGGGGTGCGCGGATCGCCCCCTCCTCCTCCTCGACCCGACGACCGAGGCTTGCTGTGCGAGCGGGCCGCTTTGGTCTGGGGAAGGAGAACGGGTACAGTTGGTACAGTTGACGGAAAAAACAACAACGACGAAATAATGGAAGATTAAATCGTTAAAACATTGTCGTTTAACCCATTTAGACCCGATAACAGATTCTACAAACATCTTCTAAATCACGACAGTTTTCTGAAAAACGTATGTTTCTACATCAGTGGTTCTCAAACTATTACATGTCAAGGACACACACGCCGACCTCCATCTGAAAATATGTTGTTCCAGGGACCCCCTCCCCCTGAAGGAAATATTTGAGTTAACGACTGATATAGAAACATAGCTTTTTCAGAAAACTGTCATTTTCAAACAGACATTTTTAGAATCTGATCTCAGGTCAGAATGTGTTAAAACTAACAGAATGAAAAAATAAATAAAAACCTCCCAGCCTATCATAATTCACCTTTACCTCCCAGCCTATCATAATTCACCGTTACCTCCCAGCCTATCATAATTCACCGTTACCTCCCAGCCTATCATAATTCACCGTTACCTCCCAGCCTATCATAATTCACCTTTACCTCCCAGCCTATCATAATTCATAATTCATACCTGCGAGGGCTTGCGGTGCCGGCCGCCGCTCCGCCGGCTCCGTGAGCTCTGATTGGCCGAGGAGGCCTTGCTGCGCTGGGCGCGCTCCTCCTCCAGGCGCTTCATGACGGCCGTGTGGCGCGCCAGGTTCTCCACCGTCAGGTCGGGGTTGATCCTCCGGATGATCTCCATCTCCACGCTGCGCGGCAGCGTGCTGGGGGCCTCCTCGTCACGCAGGGGCCACTCCTCGGGGGGGAACTGGGCCGAGAAGGTGGCCAGCTGCTTGGTCTTGTCCTTCTTGAAGCTCAGCCGGAACAACTGCAGAGAGAGAGATAGTAGAGAGTAGAGAGTAGAGTAGTTTTAGTCGACAGAATCAACATGATCATTTCTGTGTGGAGTTTGCATGTTCTCCCCGTGTCCCCAAGGGTAGGTAACCCTCACAAAAAACATGCAGTAATCCTGGTCTCAATACTGCCTCCCCCTGGCCAGCCGGGGTGAAGGGGAAAGCAACTGGTCAGAATAACGTGTTCATTCCACGCGCTACGTCCAACCTGTCAGGTGTAAAGGAACGACTTGGACACTCATGCATGAAGGAAGCACGAGGTCAAGTCCGTTGCTCTCCCCAGGTTGGCGGAGGCTGTGTGGATCCCAGGATCACATTAGATAATTGACCTATAGCTAAACCCCTGCCCAAACTGCTATGGTCCAATCACAGCTAAGCATAACATGGGTTAGAATCTAACTGGTGAAGAGGTTTGTCTATCTAACCGTTAGATAGACAAACCTCTCCACCAATAGTTTTCCTATATGATAAAAAAAATGTTTTAAAAGATAAATGCCACGCACATATTTTTATGTTGAATCTAGTTTGCATTAATGAGGATTTAGTTGACACAATAAAATAAAATGGCGATAGTATTCCATGTGGGGCAGACGGCCTGTCACAGCCATATTTGGGAGAGCAGCAGCTTTGTTGTTGCGAGGAAAGGAAAGCGGTAAAATGAGACTTTCGTGGTTGTTTTCGTCTCAGATTTAGTCCGACGGAGCGTCACAGTATAACTCTATGGGGACACAAAAGTAGGACCCGGAAGTATCTCAGGAGGTGGCGCTCACGTCACAGCTAAAATACTGAATAGGTGAATTGACACAGGGGTGAAAAATGGGTTACAAAATCGTGGGATGAAAAAAAAAAAAACGAATATAAAAAATAAAACATGATGATGTCATTACCTTGAGGCCGAACTTCCGCCCGGCGCTGCCCCCGCCCTTCCCCTCGGCCTCGCCGCCGGCCCCGCCCCCGCGGTGCTTGGTGAGCGTGTCCGTCTTGAAGGGGAAGCTGAGCGTGCTGCGGCTCTTCTCCGTGGTGGTGACGGCGCCCCCTGTGGTCTGCTGCTGCGTGGTGGTGGTGGTGGCGGCGGTGGGGGGCGTCTGCGGCGAGGGGTGCGGCGAGGGGTAGGGCACGGCCTCCGCCCCCCGGTGGTCTTTGGGGGAGCGGCGCTGCAGCGTGGTGTGGTGGCTGGGCGGGTCGTCGCGGTAACTGTTGTTGTGCGACGAGTCGCCGCCTGAAACACGCGAAGAAAAGTTACTTGTGCTAGTCCTTATATTACCCGTTCTGAATATATGAACAGCAAATGATGTTGGCCAGATGGGGGCAGTAGAGAGTACTCTCCGCTGCCCCCATCTGACGGAGTCAGGTTAAGTCAGAATTATAGCCCCTTACCTCCGCTGTGGTTCTGGCTGGCCTTGGCGTGCGCGCGGCCCCCCACCACCACGCCCCCCGAGGGGGAGGGGGTGACGGTGCCCGACAGCGGCGAGGTGCACTGGGTCTGCTGGTGCTGCGTGGTGCCCAGGCGCTCGTCCAGGTGGTACCTGGGAAAATATATACTCACATTTATTTATAAAGGTCGTCTAAATCATGACAGTTTTCTGGGAAAAACCTGTATCAGTGGTTCTCAAAATATTTCATGTCAAGGACCCCCCAATATGTAATTGGCCGCTGAACCCCAATCTCAAAATATGTTGTCAGGGTCCCATTTGGATCCTCTCATGGGACCCAAGGCAGAGGGCCTTAATTGGACCTCCTTCTGTTTTCTCATTGTAATTATAGATATGTTGATAACTGTCCAACATCAACATGGTGAATAAAACCAGTACCACTTGGGGCTGGTGCGGATCAGTAAATGAATAGAACCAGTACCACTTGGGGCTGGTGCGGATCAGTAAATGAATAGAACCAGTACCACTTGGGGCTGGTGCGGATCAGTAAATGAATAGAACCAGTACCACTTGGGGCTGGTGTGGATCAGTAAATGAATAGAACCAGTACCACTTGGAGCTGGTGTGGATCAGTAAATGAATAGAACCAGTACCACTTGGAGCTGGTGATAATCAGTAAATGAATAGAACCAGTACCACTTGGAGCTGGGACCAGTAAATGAATAGAACCAGTACCACTTGGAGCTGGTGCGGACCAGTACCACTTGGAGCTGGGACCAGTAAATGAATAGAACCAGTACCACTTGGAGCTGGTGCGGATCAGTAAATGAATAGAACCAGTACCACTTGGAGCTGGGACCAGTAAATGAATAGAACCAGTACCACTTGGAGCTGGGACCAGTAAATGAATAGAACCAGTACCACTTGGAGCTGGTGCGGACCAGTAAATGAATAGAACCAGTACCACTTGGAGCTGGTGCGGATCAGTGAATGAATAGAACCAGTACCACTTGGGGCTGGTGCGGATCAGTAAATGAATAGAACCAGTACCACTTGGAGCTGGTGATAATCAGTAATGAATAGAACCAGTACCACTTGGAG
Organism: Protomyctophum bolini; assembly: GCF_963924005.1. NCBI lineage: Eukaryota > Metazoa > Chordata > Actinopteri > Myctophiformes > Myctophidae > Protomyctophum > Protomyctophum bolini. The sequence goes on from NC_137871.1 coordinate 42,276,399, forward strand.
CTGGTGCGGACCAGTAAATGAATAGAACCAGTACCACTTGGAGCTGGTGCGGATCAGTGAATGAATAGAACCAGTACCACTTGGAGCTGGTGCGGATCAGTGAATGAATAGAACCAGTACCACTTGGAGCTGGTGCGGATCAGTAAATGAATAGAACCAGTACCACTTGGAGCTGGTGTGAATCAGTAATGAATAGAACCAGTACCACTTGGAGCTGGTGTGGATCAGTAAATGAATAGAACCAGTACCACTTGGAGCTGGTGCGGACCAGTAAATGAATAGAACCAGTACCACTTGGAGCTGGTGCGGATCAGTAAATGAATAGAACCAGTACCACTTGGAGCTGGTGTGGATCAGTAAATGAATAGAACCAGTACCACTTGGAGCTGGTGTGGACCAGTGAATGAATAGAACCAGTACCACTTGGAGCTGGTGTGGATCAGTAAATGAATAGAACCAGTACCACTTGGAGCTGGTGTGGATCAGTAAATGAATAGAACCAGTACCACTTGGAGCTGGTGTGGATCAGTAAATGAATAGAACCAGTACCACTTGGAGCTGGTGTGGATCAGTAAATGAATAGAACCAGTACCACTTGGAGCTGGAATCAGTAAATGAATAGAACCAGTACCACTTGGAGCTGGTGCGGATCAGTAAATGAATAGAACCAGTACCACTTGGAGCTGGTGCGGATCAGTAAATGAATAGAACCAGTACCACTTGGAGCTGGTGCGGATCAGACTGGGCGTGATGAAGTAGGTCTGCGGGGTCACGATGAAGTATCCGTCGGGCGTCGGGTAGATCTTCCGCTCACGGACCAGCATGCTCAGCGTGTGGTGGAGAACCTCCTCCGTGGGCGTGGGGACACCTGTGCACCAATCACAGAGAGAGGACCGTTAAGGAGCTGAACCAATCACAGAGAGACTGTTAACGAGCTGAACCAATCACAGAGAGAGGACCGTTAAACCAGCTGCACCAATCACAGAGAGAGGACCGTTAAACCAGCTGCACCAATCACAGAGAGAGAGAGAGCGTTAAAGAGCTGAACCCATCACAGAGAGACTGTTAACGAGCTGTACCAATCACAGAGAGACTGTTAAAGAGCTGTACCAAACACATAGAGCGGGTTAAAACCCTATGTTTCTATATCAGTGGAGCTCAAAGTATTTCATGTCAACGACCCCCAGATATATATAGTTGGCTGCCTAAACAGTCACTTTGAAAGAATATAATTATATATATTCAAAGATTTGCATCTCCACATTTTCACGATTTTTCAAAAATAGTAAGACACGTTCATAGAGCGGCACTCATTGCCGCACTATGAGCTTGTAGATCTGCTATTTTTCAATAGCTAAACATAATGCATAAAACCCCCCATCTGGTCCTCTGACCCCCATCTGACAATATTGTGTTTTCACATGTTCTCTTTTTGCCTGTTTGAAGCACGGCTAGAAGGCCGTTTCAACCAATCGGATTGCTTCCTCGAAACGACCTGTTGTATAAGCAGCGGTCACCAATATGTCCTCACAATTCAATTCAATTCAATTCAATT
>NC_137871.1:42282953-42288672 GCF_963924005.1 Protomyctophum bolini
CCGGAAAATAAATGCTGTATTTTGTTCAAATTTCGCTGTAATTTTGGGGTACTACCCAGCCCCCCCAAAAGATAAAAGAAGGCGCACAGACTAGTCGCTGCCATGCACAGCGACATTGGGAGGGGTTTCCACAGCTACCCCACAACAACACAGCGTCACTGTCTGAGCAGAAGCTCTCAATGTTTTAACCATAATACTAAATGTACAATAACTAAAACATAAATCTCACTTGAATTGGATTGCAATACACGATTAAAAATGATTTGAGCTCAATGGGTAAGTCCACCTCTGATCATCACACATCAACTCGTTCTGGCCAATCACAATGTGCCCCTGAAAGCTGAGCTAGCGCCACACACACACACACACACACACACACACACACACACACACACACACACACACACACACACACACACACACACACACACACACACACACACACACACACACACACACACACACACACACACACACAGTCCTCTATAGACCTGCTACTAGCTACAGTTCGACTAAGAACTATATAATCCATGACCAACATGATGAAAACATGACCAAAACCTCCCATATCGACTGGGCGAAGTACAACAATGTGCAAACACAGCAGCAAGATGTGTGAGTTGCTGTGGAGAAGGAGAAGGATATCAAATGGAACACAACCACCCTAAAGACTAATCATTGTGTATATATTCCTGCAACTATACCTGCATCGAGTGATCTGGGTACATAGAAATTGATCTATTGAAGATTCTGACCTTCAAATGTACATCATTTTTGTTTTGATTGTATTGCTGTATTGTTGTATTGTTCTTTCTGCTTTGGCAATGTAAACGTATGTTTTCTCATGCCAATAAAGCCCTTTGAATTGAATTGAATTGAATTGAATTGAGTGCGTATCGGAGACCCAGAGATGAACATGGAGCCTGCATGGGGGGGGGGGGGGGGGGACCCCTGAGAATGAGGTGGGTTTATGGGGGGGGGGGGGTGCGTGGGGGGGGGATTTTACCTGGGAAACATGTCTGCAGGTGATCAGTCAGGGCCTCCTGAGTGACAGGCTTGTGGGCGGAGTTCATAGCAGAGATAGCCAATAGCAGCACCTCTCCCAGGGGGATGAACTGCGATTGGCTGATGGGGGACATACTGATGGGAGACACATCACCTGTAGAGGGAGACAAAGATCATTTAAAATTGTTGTTATGATGATACATTCAAACAGAAAAGTCCTATCTGATTGACAGCCCATACATTCACACAGAAAAGTCCTATCTGATTGACAGCCCATACATTCACACAGAAAGGTCCTATCTGATTGACAGCTCATACATCCACACAGAAAAGTCCTGATTGACAGCCCATACATCCACACAGAACAGTCCTATCTGATTGACAGCTCATACATCCACACAGAAAAGTCCTGATTGACAGCCCATACATCCACACAGAACAGTCCTATCTGATTGACAGCTCATACATCCACACAGAAAAGTCCTGATTGACAGCTCATACATCCAGACAGAAAAGTCATATATTTGATTGACAGCAGTGTTGTTTTTCGTCTACTAAAACCAACACGAAAAATCTTCGTTGACCTTTTTTCACTGACACAAACTAAATGAAAACGAAAGCTATGATGACTAAAACTAGTAACTAACCACATCAACATAAAAACTAGACTAAAATGTTAGGAAGGGCCTGGGCCGTGGCTCAGCGGTCCAGGCACCGTGGCTGGTAATCCAGTCTGGCAGTGTGCCGCGGGTTTGACTCCCGATCCCGACGGCCTTTACTGCATGTCACCCCCCCATCTCTCTCCCCATTTCCTGTCAGCCTACTGTCTGTCCCTCCATACAAAATATAAAATAAATGCATGCAAATACATTGTGTAAAAGTGTAAAACAAGTCATCACGACGGCATCAAGGCCCGCCAAAATACATTTTAGTCGACTAAATCAACTGTAGATATATTTAGTCGACTAAAACTAGACATTCCAGGTGACTAAAATGTGACTAAAACTAAAACTATTCAAGAGACTATGACTAAAACTGAAATCTAAATTTGCTGCCAAAAACAACACTGATTGACAGGATACATCCAAACGCTGGTGGTCATATGAGTAGACACGCACGCACGCACGCACGCACACACACACACACACACACACACACACACACACACACACACACACACACACACACACACACAGTCACACACACACACACACACACACACACACACACACACACACACACACACACAGTAACGAGTATTATCACAAATTCAACACTAGCATAAGACAGAATAGCATTCTTTCTGCTGCGCTGCCACCAAAGTGTGGAATGCCCAGCTGACGTCGTCCCCTACATTAAAACAACGTATGCTACATTGATGAATGGAATACTGTATGTACAGTACTGAATAGCCAGGTAGTAACACAATGAAAACGCCCTTGTTGTTGGATTCCCCGGACGGGCAGGAACACATCCTCGTGGGGAAGTGATTGTCATCACTCACCAAACACCGCTGAAGTGCCCTTGAGCAAGGCACTGAACCCCCAACCGCTCCCCCTGGAGCTGCTTAGTGGCCAACAGTATAAGACTGTGGTTGTACTGGTCAGTGTGTACTGGTCAGTGTGTGTGTGTGCGTGCGTGTGCGTGTGTCTGTCTGTCTGTCTGTCTGTCTGTCTGTCTGTCTGTCTGTCTGTCTGTCTGTCTGTCTGTCTGTGTGTTTCTATGTGCAGGGCGTTGCTGAAAATGAGCACCTGTGCTCAGCAACTTCCCTGGGTAAATAAAGAATTACAAAAAAAAAGTCGCCGGGATTTATTCTGTGAGGGTACCTGATGCTGTTCATATTTCTGTCTAAAGTATTCAATCAATCAGTCAGTCTATAAAATATTCAATCAATAGCAGATCTACAAGCTCATATAGCGCGCCACCGAGTGGCGCGCTATATGAGCTTGTGGGTCTGCTATTTTTGAAAAATCAAATGGGTTGTTAATCTAGTCAGGCTTGCCTTTTCACCCACCGTCTCACAGCTTTATGGACACAATGAGAACCAGTTTGGACTAGATTTTTATGACCAAACAGCTCATAATCTATTATCTGATGCACTGTGGTGGAAAAAAGCACTCACTTGTTTTACTTAAGTAAAAGTACCAATACTGCAATTTAGAACTACTTCGTTACAAGTAAAAGTACAAAGAACTGTGTACAAAACCTTGTACACAGTTGTGCCGTTTGTTGTTTATATTCTTGTCTTAACTGGTAATTCAGGTTTATACGCACACACACGCACACACACACGCAAACACACACGCATAGGGGGAGTATTAATCACATTGTGGCGGTCTGGAAAATGGCCCTCTGTGCCGCGCTACGAGCTTGTAGATCTGCTATAGTTCTATAGGGGCGCTCTTCATGGTATTTTGACTAAAAGTCATTTCTGACTTCAGGATGTCATGCATCTCGTTTGGAACATCAACGCTTCTAGAGAGACTTTAGCGTGACCAGCGTGAGGTAAGAACAGAAGATTATGACTTGTTTACAGCCAGGCCCTGCTCATAGAACATTTCATGATAGAGGTTCAATGCCTTGTCCAAGGGCACTTCAGCGGTGGTCATTTTAACGTGCCGGTCCGGGGATACGAACTAGCGACCTTCATCAAGACCGCTCCGCAAACCTTTCGGCCACCGCTGCCCCGGTGGCCGTGTGTGTGTTTGTGTGACTGTGTGGTGTGTGTGTCAGTTTTGCGAACTCTTGTGAGAGAAATAAGCCAACCCACGTCCAAAAACAAGCCCAAAACAAGCCAACTCTTATTGGTGACATAAATAAGCCAAATCTTCCCTCGAAAAACAAGCCAAAACAAGCCCAATAATGTCGCCATATAATGCTAACAAATACACATTTGATGCATTTATCATTATCAATTCTATATGTATGTCTAGATAATTATGAATGTTTTGGTCAAATGTATTCACACACATGGTAGAGACACCAGACCGACTCCATGTGATTCACACTCTCCCCAAACCTATGGGTATTTATAGTATGTACATCATAGAACTGTTGGCTTGTTTGATATTCAAAACAAGCCACAGAATTATTTTATTTAACAAGCCCAAAAAACTGCAACCCGCGACTCTGGGAAAAAAACACAACTCTGGCGGGAAACAAGGGGATTTGGCAACCCAGGTGGGGGTGTGTGTGTGTGTGTGTGTGTGTGTGTGTGTGTGTGTGTGCGTGTGTGTGTGTGTGTGTGTGTGTGTGTGTGTGTGCGTGTGTGCTTGCGTGTGCGTAAACCTGAATTACTAGTTAAGACAAGAATATAAGCAACAAACAAATCACAAGCCCATTTTCAAAGGCAGAATGGAGGGTGTTGGAGGGGGGAGGGGAGGGGAGGGGGGGGGGGAGAAGAAAGGAATCATTCTAAAGGGGCATTTCACTCTGAAACACCTCTGCTCTCATTTCAACACCTACTGTACTCTGGGCCACAACGGGTCATACAGGAAGGGGGCGTGTCTGACAACAACATGAATGTCAAATATATGTAAATAACTGAATCATTTAGGAAACTCAACCCATCCAGGGCGGGGAAGAAGAAGAACCCCTTTTGGTGTTTTTTAAGCATTATGTTATACTTTAGCTGTTGAGACATAGCAGATCTACAAGCTCATCTACGAGCCTGTAGATCTGCTATTTTTGAAAGATCGTGAAAACGTGGCGCAAATCTTTGAATATATATTCGTTTTTGAGTTTTTAACTCAAATCTTTGCTTCCGGGGGGGGGGGGGGGGGGGGGGGGGGGTCAGGTCTAAAGGGGTTAAAACTATGAGGAAAGCTAGCTTGACTTCCTCAAGTCAAGACTTACGCTGACATAGAATTAGAAACATGAGGATTTTTCACATGACGGGATAGATCACATGACATGCTTGAATTAAGGGGACTTGATTGATTGATTGATTGATTGACATAAAAAAGCGCCTGTCAGCTCAAACACACGATGCAATACTTTGCTTTTATTGTATCATAAAGGTCAGTAGCATTACACAAAGAAAGAAGCAAAGATTTGAGTTAAAAACATTCGCTCTGAAAGAATATATATATTCAAAGATTTGCTGGGGACCCCCTGGAACTCCATCAAGGACCCCCATGTGGTCCCCGGGCCCCACTTTGGGAAGCACTGGTATAATGCGACTATGTGTGAAAGGAAAGGAAAGGAAAGGTACTATGTTTACCCTGCAGGGTAACTGGACTAAGCTCAAGAACTTGTTTACAGCCAGGCCCTGCTCATAGAACATTTCATGGTAGAGGTGCAATGCCTTGTCCATAAAGGGCACTTCAGCGGTGGTAATTTTAACGTGCCGGTCCGGAGATACGAACTATAGCGACCTTCCGATATCAAGACCGCTCCGCAACACGTTCGGTCACCGCTGCCACCCTGTGACCCACAGATCACACACACACACACCCAACGTGAGTTTGAAACTATGACCGACGACAAAACACAACACTGTGTGCAAACACAGCAGCAAGATTTGCCGAAAGTTGTGACTTATTTTTTTTAAACTATATGTTTTATCCCACGATTTTGTAACCCATTTTCACCCCTGTGTCAATCATCTAATGTGATCCTGGGCTCTACACACCCTCCACCAACCTAGTCCCCATATATGGGGGACAAGGGGAGAGCAACGGACTTGAACTCATGCTTCCTTCATGCCTGAGTG
>NC_137871.1:42288872-42353872 GCF_963924005.1 Protomyctophum bolini
AGCATCCCTATACTGGGGGAGGAACATTCGCCAAAAATAGCCGATCTACAAGCTCACAACGCGTTGCGTTGCAACGCGTTGTGAGCTTGTAGATCTGCCATTTTTGGCGAATGGATTTGTGTAGAGTGAATTTAGAGCGTGCAAAATGTACATATAACTCCACAGGGTATATATATAAAGTTGAAAGTCGAAATTCGCAAGCTCAAAACCAAACGCTATTTCCTAGCGTGCGACGGAGGAGGACAATCCCACGATAAATTCCCCACTATACCGATTATTGCGAGCTTTGTTTTTCTAATCACGATAAACGACGACAGCGATCTATCGTCCCGTCCGTAGTGTAGCGGTGGGCCCGCGGCCGTGGGGGGGGCGTGGGCAGCGGCGCTGTGTCTGACCCGACGGTTTCCTCCCGGAGGAGGATCAGGTGAATTCCATGGTGGCGGCCGCTGGGGGGGGCGTGACCCGCGAGGAGGCGGGCAGCGCTGTAACATCCAAAACGTGGGGCGGTGGTGTGGTGTTGGTGGCGTTGGCGGCGCGGTGGGGCGGGAGTCTAGTTTCAACGGACTCCCACATCATCGTTGCCTCCGCCAAATAAACGCGGATGGCCGTCGGAGTCCTTCCGTCCGTCCGTTTGTCCGTCCGTCCGTCTGGTCCGGTCTGCTCCGTCCCAAAAGCCCGGTGGACTCGGGTGGTGGTGGGTGGGGGGGGTGGGGGAGGGTTGAGGGTGGGGTGGTGGGGGGGGGGATTGGGAGGGTGTTACCTCCAACCCCTCATCTATAACCAAACTCTAGTCCTATAGTTTCCTTATTGGTCGTCAGCCCAAATAAAGCGTCATGGTCCGAGGAGAGCTAGGCCGCGGTATCCACGTCCATCACACCTTTCTGATGATTATTATTATTGTTATTATGAGGATGGCGTTGAGTCCAGAGTCCAGGTAAACGTATACCACCTATAGAGAGGGCTACTGTCCAGCAGGTGTGTGTGTGTGTGTGTGTGTGTGTGTGTGTGTGTGTGCAGCGCCAACTCCTCCCTATATAGTCGTCGTTCGGGGCAATGATAATCCGTGGGGGGTTTTTTTTAGCCTGTTTTTTCGTAGCCGTTAGCTTAGCACTGGGCTACGTTCCAACTCATCCTCTCCTCTCCTCTCCTCTGGGCTGCGCTAGCCTTTAGCGTCGCTAGGTTAGGTGGAAGGAGGGGTCCGGGCGGGGGGGGGGCAGCGTGGGAGAGATGCCCCTGAACACCCCCCTGACTGACAGACGGAACAAAAACCGCCACGAAAAAACATAAAAGCCGAAGCGGGGGGGAAAGGCGTGAGATAGAGAGAGAGAGACACAGCGAGCAGCTAGCAGCACAAAAGAGGCCGAGAGAGGAGAGAGAGAGGCAGAGCTGCCATTGGGAGGAGAGAGAGAGAGAGAGAGAGAGCTCCGATCGTCCTCCGCTCTCCTCTACACCTCCTCCTCCGTACGCCTCATCTCTCTATCCGCCGCGCTGCACGCTGAGCTAAACCGCCACCGCTAACCCCGTGAAGCCCCCGTCTGTCCGTACGTCCTCCCGTCCGCGCCACTGACAGTGTGTGTGTGTGTGCGCGGGCGGGCGGTGCGCGTGTCCAACCGCTGCCGAGCGAAGGATGACAGAGGACGTGTGAGAAAAAAAAGAGAGAGAGAGAGAGAGAGGGAGAGGGATCCGCGTAAAAAAACGAGAAGAAGACGCGGGGTGGAAATAGAAGAGGCGGTTAACCCATTCTGACCTGAGATCAGATTCATACGAGGTTTCCACTGGACACACACTGGTCTGATTATAACCCACTCTGACCTGAGATCAGATTCTAAAAATGTCACAGTCGTTCTTCGATTTTTCAAAAATAGCAGACCTACAAGCTCGTAGCGCGCCACTCGGTGGCGCGCTATGAGCTTGTAGATCTGCTATTTTTCAATAGCTAAAGCATATAGCGTGATGCTATAACACCAAAACGGCTTCCCGTTCAGAATGGGTTAAAAAAGGAAAAAAAAACACACAAGTGGGTTAATCCGCGAGCCCAGCGACGCTCCTGAGATTCCTTTGTCTTCTCCTCCCTCCCTCTCTCTCTCTCTCTCTCTCTCTCTGCTCTTGCTTTCGCTCTGACTGTCGCCCGCCCGTTCGTTCGTTCGTCCGCCTGTTGGTTGGCTCGCTCGCTCCCAGAGCTCCTCTCCTCTCTCTCTCACTCTCTCCCGCTCGCTCGCTGCTGCCGTGTTATTGTGCCGTGAAGCCGAGAGAGACGCACGCACACACACACTCACAGAGGGAGAGAGAGACGCACGCACACACACACTCACACAGAGGGAGAGAGAGACGCACTCACTCACACACACTCACAGAGGGAGAGAGAGACGCACGCACACACACACACTCACAGAGGGAGAGAGAGACACACGCACACACACACTCACTCAGAGAGAGAGAGAGAGACGCACACACACACACTCAGAGGGAGAGAGAGACGCACGCACGCACACACACACACTCACAGAGGGAGAGAGAGACGCACGCACACACACACACACGCACACACACATACACTCACAGAGGGAGAGGGAGAGAGAGAGGGGAGCATGCTTGTCAGTCAAGCAGTAAGCACCCCCCCTTTGTCTATAGCTTCCCTCTCTCTCTCTCTCTCGCTGAAGCTGAGCTGTGTTGCCATCAAAAGAGAGGCCATTCACTGAACACACACACACACACACACACACACACACACACACACGCAAAGAGTTTGTAAACATTGATGTCTTGTTGCCAAATGGAAACGACTAAGCTTGTGTCTTTGCGAGGAAGGGTCTTTGTAGTGTGTGTGTGTGTGTGTGTGTGTGTGTGTGTGTGTGTGTGTGTGTATGCACGTGCGTGCGTGTGCGGGATGTGTACTGTGGTGTGTCTGTGTGTGCGTTTAAAACACCTAGCATCACCTCTAAAACACCTAGCATCACCTTTAAAAAACCTAGCATCACCTCTAAAACACCTAGCATCACCTCTAAAACACCTAGCATCACCTCTAAAACACCTAGCATCACCTCTAAAAAACCTAGCATCACCTTTAAAACACATAGCATCACCTTTAAAACACCTAGCATCACCTCTAAAACACCTAGCATCACCTTTAAAAAACCTAGCATCACCTCTAAAAAACCTAGCATCACCTTTAAAACACATAGCATCACCTTTAAAACACCTAGCATCACCTTTAAAAAACCTAGCATCACCTATAAAACACCTAGCATCACCTTTAAAACACCTAGCATCACCTCTAAAACACCTAGCATCACCTTTAAAACACCTAGCATCACCTCTAAAAAACCTAGCATCACCTTTAAAACACATAGCATCACCTTTAAAAAACCTAGCATCACCTTTAAAAAACCTAGCATCACCTCTAAAACACCTAGCATCACCTTTAAAACACCTAGCATCACCTCTAAAACACCTAGCATCACCTTTAAAACACCTAGCATCACCTCTAAAAAACCTAGCATCACCTTTAAAACACATAGCATCACCTTTAAAACACCTAGCATCACCTCTAAAACACCTAGCATCACCTCTAAAACACCTAGCATCACCTCTAAAACACCTAGCATCACCTCTAAAAAACCTAGCATCACCTTTAAAACACATAGCATCACCTTTAAAACACCTATCATCACCTCTAAAACACCTAGCATCACCTTTAAAAAACCTAGCATCACCTCTAAAACACCTAGCATCACCTCTAAAAAACCTAGCATCACCTTTAAAACACATAGCATCACCTTTAAAACACCTAGCATCACCTTTAAAAAACCTAGCATCACCTCTAAAACACCTAGCATCACCTTTAAAACACCCAGCATCACCTCTAAAACACCTAGCATCACCTTTAAAACACCTAGCATCACCTCTAAAAAACCTAGCATCACCTTTAAAACACATAGCATCACATTTAAAACACCTAGCATCACCTTTAAAAAACCTAGCATCACCTCTAAAACACCTAGCATCACCTTTAAAACACCTAGCATCACCTCTAAAACACCTAGCATCACCTTTAAAACACCTAGCATCACCTCTAAAAAACCTAGCATCACCTTTAAAACACATAGCATCACCTTTAAAACACCTAGCATCACCTCTAAAACACCTAGCATCACCTCTAAAACACCTAGCATCACCTTTAAAAAACCTAGCATCACCTTTAAAACACCTAGCATCACCTTTAAAACACATATCATCACTTTTAAAAAACCTAGCATCACCTTTAAAACACCTAGCATCACCTCTAAAACACCTAGCATCACCTCTAAAAAACCTAGCATCACCTTTAAAACACATAGCATCACCTTTAAAAAACCTAGCATCACCTTTAAAACACCTAGCATCACCTCTAAAAAACATAGCATCACCTTTAAAACACCTAGCATCACCTCTAAAACACGTAGCATCACCTCTAAAACACCTAGCATCACCTTTAAAACACATAGCATCACCTTTAAAACACCTAGCATCACCTCTAAAACACCTAGCATCACCTCTAAAACACCTAGCATCACCTTTAAAACACATAGCATCACCTTTAAAAAACCTAGCATCACCTTTAAAACACCTAGCATCACCTCTAAAAAACCTAGCATCACCTTTAAAACACCTAGCATCACCTCTAAAACATCTAGCATCACCTCTAAAACACCTAGTATCACCTCTAAAACACCTAGCATCACCTCTAAAACACCTAGCATCACCTTTAAAACACATAGCATCACCTTTAAAAAACCTAGCATCACCTCTAAAACACCTAGCATCACCTCTAAAACACCTAGCATCACCTCTAAAACACCTAGCATCACCTTTAAAACACCTAGCATCACCTTTAAAACACATAGCATCACCTCTAAAACACCTAGCATCACTTTAAAAAAACCTAGCATCACCTTTAAAACACCTAGCATCACCTCTAAAACACCTAGCATCACTTTTAAAAACCTAGCATCACCTTTAAAACACCTAGCATCACCTCTAAAAAACCTAGCATCACCTTTAAAACACCTAGCATCACCTCTAAAACACCTAGCATCACCTTTAAAACACCTAGCATCACCTCTAAAACACCTAACATCACCTCTAAAACACCTAGCATCACCTCTAAAACACCTAGCATCACCTCTAAAACACCTAGCATCACCTTTAAAACACCTAGCATCACCTCTAAAACACCTAGCATCACCTTTAAAACACATAGCATCACCTTTAAAACACCTGGCATCACTTTAAAAAAACCTAGCATCACCTTTAAAACACCTAGCATCACCTCTAAAAAACCTAGCATCACCTTTAAAACACCTAGCATCACCTCTAAAACACCTAGCATCACCTCTAAAACACCTAGCATCACCTTTTAAAAAACACCTAGCATCACCTTTAAAACACATAGCATCACCTTTAAAACACCTAGCATCACTTTTAAAAAACCTAGCATCACCTTTAAAACACCTAGCATCACCTCTAAAACACCTAGCATCACCTCTAAAACACCTAGCATCACCTCTAAAACACCTTGCATCACCTCTAAAACACCTAGCATCACCTTTAAAACACCTAGCATCACCTTTAAAACACCTAGCATCACCACATAGACCAGGCAATTCAGGGTTTAACCTCAAACAAATTGCAACAGAAAAATTTTTTGTTTCAAAAGTCCTAAGAAATCCCACTGTTGAAAAATGCTAAAACAGGTGATGTAGCATTAACAACCTATATACAGTAAGGCAAAAATGTATTATGCTTCAAGTAGTATGTGACGTGTCCATTTTTTTCCTCGTGATTCTGAATCCATTGCAAGCATTTGTTTCACACAAAAAACTATCCTAGCCAGTGCCACTCGCCCAAATGTGATAACCATCACATGTGTGATGAGGGCTATGGCTATTAACCGTGGCCTGGTTATGATCATTCAACCACAGTAACCAATCGTTAACTCTTTTTCCCAGGTACGTATATATATATATATACGTATATATATATATATATATATACACAGGTGACGCTAGGTGGTGTCATATCACAGGTCCGTATAAATACCCCAACGTATACTCCGTCTATATAATGGTTGATGCCTCCGGAAGCCTTTAACATTGGTCCGGTTCCTATAGCAACGACCCCACCGTTCCAACTATGGGATTTCAAATATAAATCATTCACAGCGCAAAGCAGTTTGAAAGGAGGATCTTCAAACCTCCCAAAAGCCGGACTCCAGGATGGCTGTCCCTGGTGGATGTTCTGCCATCCACATTTCGGATTTAATTTGTGACTTTTTTTAAAAGCTTCTGACGAAAGGTAAACAGTGTGTGCTTGTTCCAATGTGTAGCGAGTGTGTGTGTGTGTGTGGGAAAACTCCGTCTTTCAAAGTGAACGCAAAACTAACTGGGGTTTATGGTAACAGCTAGCCGCAAATTCCGCAATTATGGAGTTAATGACATTTCATTTGCATTTGTCAAAGTTTTCAAAAACAGCCAAAGCATAAAAAAAAATGCTGAAGTGGTTACGAGTCCCTGATTGGCTATGAGCCCACAGGTGGTGGTCGTCTTATTGGCTAGAGCAGAGGTCGCGAACACACACACACGCACACACAAACACATCACACACACATCATGTGGGACTGTGGGAAATATCGTGGTGGAACTTCAACAACGAGCCCCTCGGCCAATCCACTGCACAGTATAGCTCTCAGTGTGTGTGTGTGTGTGTGTGTGTGTGTGTGTGTGTGTGTGTGTGCGTGCGGCGGCCATGTTGGCTCCTTGGTGCTACTCCGCGGCCGTTGCCTAGCAACTGGTAGACTGTGTGTACGCCAGCCTGGCTTCACGTCGTCATGGAGACCATGACAACGCTTTCACAGCGCCAGTGGTGGGAAAAAGGACTCACATGTTTTACTTAAACACAGACCTAAGTTCCATTCTACAAATGTCTTCTATATCAGGACAGTGTTTCTATGCCAGTGGTTCTCAAACTATTTCATGTCAACTTAAGGACCCCCTGCATTATATGTATTTGGCCTTATGGTTTGATATACCGACCTTATCAAACTCACCTGCCTTTCATTATCACCCGGCCAATCCCCGGTGCAATCACCACAGTATAAATACACCTGCGGTCTCTCAACCAAGTTGTTTGTTCTGCTCCACGACAGACCAAACATGGGACTGCACTTGTAGATCGTCTATTTTCACTATTCTCCAAAATCGCCATCCTCCTCCACCCCAACATCCTCCTTCCGCCTTGATTCTCTAGGAATCCAGGGGGGGGCAGTGACGGAGCAGAGACGACCAACCGCTCACCCCGAGTATAGAGCAAAGATGACCGTCAGCTCCAGAGACTATATACGCCCCCACCCTGAGTCTCGCCCTACCTTGGGTTCCTCACTACTAAGTGAAATGCCGAATATATACATAATGGCCCTTGACGTGAAAAAGGTTGAAAGAAAAGCGACTGATTGAGAGGGACCGACAGACAGTAGGAAGTCAGAATACGTGGAATCACGTATATGTGGCTCGACGACCACGAAATGTACAGAATGTTCCTCAGAATGTGAATCGTTTACATGCTAGCTTAGCGTCTCTGAGACGCTACATTGTTCCCTCCGTTTTCACTCACTCATGTGACTATTTAACGTTGGTCATTTGCTGAGTAGTGTGTTCATGTAATTTACTCGCATTTCACACTCCCACTCACTCCCTCTCGCACACACGCACGCGCGCACACACACACACACACACACACACACACACACACACGTGAGTCCCATGTAGACAGACACGGTGGAGACAAAAATTAGTTGATTACTACACCTCCTTCAGCCCTGTGCACACACACACGCGCGCACACACGCACATGCACACACACACGCGCACACACACACACACGCGCACACATGCACATGCACACGCACACACACACACACACACACACACACACACAAACACACGTTTGTAAGACTGCTGGGTTTAAAAGCAAGGCATAAAAACAGGATATATGCTACCGCCAAACACACTTACTAAAACTGAACTAATGGCCCACATTTGTAAAAGTAAAAAACAAATCTAAAAACAGGGAAAAAGTCAAAGAAAAGAAGGATCAAGAATAATTAAGGAAAGGCTCGGTTGAAGCTTGGTGTTGTTAGGAACAAGGAGGACAATTTAAATATTATAATTTATGCTTTTTTAAAAGGACAAAAATGCACTACATTTTGAGCTTGTAGATTTGCCCCCTTTTTCCATTTGAATCCTGAAAAGTTTAGGAATAGTTTAGGAATGTGATAACTTTGATCCTCATACAATGACATCATTTCTACAACCACTGCAATGGATATTCAATGTGTTAGCTGTAAAAATGGCTAATATGTTTGCAGGTACTAGCACCCTCTAGTGGTGGGAAACAAACTGCGTGGGCTCTGGTGAAATGCTCTGGTGAAAGTACCAATACTGCAATTTGCAACTACTTTGTTTAATTGAAAATGTACTTGAGTAAAAGTACAAAAGTATGGGCATCAAAATGTACTTAAAGTACTAAAAGTAAAAGTAGTCATTGTGCAGAACGTCCCATTTCACAAGTTAAAAATGTGTATACAATCTATTGAAAATAGCCGATCTACAAGCTCACAATGCGTCGCAATTGTGAGCACGCGCAACAAATTCACGGGACCGCGCTCACGTAAATACGCCTGCGTTGTCGCACCGCGACTTCTCCGAACAAAAACGCAGGTCTCATCGAAAATTAACTATAGGCCAGATAGACTCTGACGAAGACCTTTTTGGTCGAAACGCGTTGGTCCTGTTATTTATTTGCCTTGCTCATCTTCAAATAAACTATTACATTTTTCACCAAAGACGGAGTGCCTTGGATTATTTTCTTTTCAAGTCTGCAATTCACATTTTGACAAGCAGTACTACTTGGAGGAAGGATACCTTTTGTCTTAACTAAAGGCGCGTTTTATCGCTCCCCGTTTGCAACTAGGCCCTTTAAACATCTGCATCAGTTAATTTACAAGAAGTACCGGTATGTAGAATAATTGCTATGTTGCCTGTTTTGTTTAGATTTTGCCTGTTTTTTTGTTTCTCGTTTGCCTGTCCTAATGCTACCAACATCAATACCGTCGATATCCACAGTTCCCAAAGTGGGTTCCAGGAGCTCCCCAGCTAAATGATAGTTAGGAACCAAATGGACCCTTATGGTCCGGTCTGTACAAGACTGTAACTGAGAGTGTACAGATGGAACCAAACGGTTCCATTTGTACACTCTCAGAGTCAAATTAACTTGGGGGTCCGTAGCCTAATTCAGGTCAAACCTGGGGGTCCTTGACATGAAAAGGGTTGAAAACCCAGTGGTCTAAACAAGGTGGATCACAGTGAAACTAATGCAGCTTAATTCACGCACACACACAATCTGTCTGAGAACGTATTGTTTATTTTATTTTAACACATAATCTCTATAATTATACACGTCTGGAGACGTGTTTTGACTATACAACAGCATTAAGGCAACAACTCCACAGGAGTTTTGTGGTGCATTTAAGTGATTTGGAGGCATGCAGCAACGCCGCTATACCAGAGAGAGAGAGAGAGAGAGAGAGAGAGAGAGAGAGAGAGAGAGAGAGAGAGAGAGAGAGAGAGAGAGAGACACAGACAGACAGACAGACAGACAGACAGACAGACAGACAGACACAGGAGGGTATATAGACTGTCTATGACATCCTCCTGTTGGAATTCTCTGCATTCTACGTGTCAAACGAGGCGTGGAGGGAGTTTTCCCTCCTCTATGCACCGCCACTGAAACACCTCGACAAACCTCACATGCAAAAAGGCTAAACTTATGTCATTTACACATCAGTGGTTCCCAGACTGTTTCATGTCAATGACCACTTTAACCCGTTTTGGTGTTATAGCATTATGTTATGCTTTAGCTATTGAAAAAATAGCAGATCTACAAGCTCATAGCGCGCCACCGAGTGGCGCGCTACGAGCTTGTAGGTCACCCGTGTGAACTGAGTGGTGCAGCAACACCCCTTTCATTCAACTATAGGACCACTCATTCAACTATAGGACCACTCATTCAACTATAGGACCACTCATTCAACTATAGGACCACTCATTCAGTGATTCAAGTATAGACATTACAGCATCTGACCAGGAGGTGGCAGCATAGAGTTGACCATGATTGATCACACACTCATGCACACACCACAGACCACTGTGTACACTAAAGTATTGGAAATTGGAAATACTCAAGGAAAGTACACAGATGCCTCAAAATGAATGTACTGAGTTACTGTACTTTCCTCCACTGTATTCAGGTTATTTGTTGTGACAGCGGTTAGGATGTTTGCATTGGTAACAATTTACAATTTAGGCATTTAGCAGACGCTTTTAATCCAGAGCGACTTACATTAAGAACAAAACATAGGAAAGCCTTCCTCTGTCTGCGTCTGTGACTACCTGAATGAAAATGACATGAATAGGACAGACAGACAGACAGACAGACAGACAGACAGACAGACTTGGTTGCATGCTGAAAATAGCCAATCTACAAGCTCACAGCCGTGACGTGCTGTGAGCTTGTAGATCTGCTATTTCTCTAGTTTTTTGCGGCGTTTCTCCATCGGTTTTCCGAAAAACGCGTCCAGTCTGCCAACCACCTTTAGTCTAGTTTTTACTTGTTGAGGAAATTGTCAATTGTTTAGTCATAGTATTAGCCGTCATCAGAGCTTGGTTTTTATATAGTCTTCATGTAGTTTTCTTCAGTGAAACAGAGGTACACACACACACACACACACACACACACACACACACACACACACACACACACACACACACACACACACACACACACACACACACACACACACACACACACACACACACACACACACAGAGATAAAGACGCCAGGAAACTCCATGCCTGGCGGCAGAGGCCAGTTGGCAGCTACACAGAGGAGAGCTTTACTAGACACGTACACACACGTGTGTGTGTGTGTGTGTGTGTGTGTGTTTGTGTGTGTGTGTGTGTGTGCACAGGGCTGGAGGTGTAGTAATCGTTGTCTCCATGCACTGTCAGTACTCAGTTTATCTGTCTGTCTACATGGGACTCACTCTGCGTGCGTGCGTGCGTGCGTGCGTGCGTGCGTGCGTGCGTGCGTGCGTGTAAAAACAGATCCATGCGACAGAGTTTTCATTTTAAACACAACATTGCAGTCGAGGTCTTTTGAGGTCTTGACCTAGCATGGCGGTCCCCAGGGCTCTGTACTATAGCATGGCGGTCCCCAGGGCTCTGTACTAGGTCTGCACATGTTTACCCTCTCTCTCTACACCCAGTGGTGGGGAACGTATACTCACATGTTTTACTTAATGAATTGCATTTTTATAGAGCTTTTCCAAGTGCTCAAAGCGCTTTACAACGGTTCATTCATTCATACATTGGGAGGTGAAGCGGTGAACAGTCGACGCCAGCGTCCTCACTTCACACATTCACACACCAACGGTGGCGAGCTCACACCGACCGACTCATTGGAGGCAATGTAGGGTTCAGTGTCTTTGCCCAAGGACACTTCCACATGTGGACAGGAGGAGGAGCCGGGATTCGAACCACCGACCCAGGGATCATTGGACGACCTGCTCTCTACCTCCTGAGCCACAGCTGCCTAGTAAAAAGTATGCAGTACTGCAATGCAGAAATACTTACGTTACAAGTAAAAGTACAGAATTGACAACTTACTCCAGTAAAAGTACAAAGGTATTGCCTTCAAAATGTACTTAAAAAGTACCAAAAGTAGAAAGTACTCATTGTGCAGAATGTCTCATTTCAAGTTTTCAAATGTATAAAAAAAATATATTTTGAAAATAGCAGATCTACAAGCTCACAATGTGTCGCATCAAATGGCAGAAATGTAAATCATGGCTGAAGTGGTTAATGGCTTAATGTAAGCTTTGTTGCTAATAATAATAATCTAATTTTACAAAGTAACTCAAGTTCGAGTTCAAATAAAAGGCAGTGGAGTTAAAAGTACAGTGTTTGGATCTGAGATGTAGTTAGAGTATAGAAGTAAGAGTATTGGACGTTGGAAATACTCAATTATATAAAGTACAAAATAATACCTCAACATTGTACATTGTACTGATTTTACACTTGGTTTGCGTGCCGACAGACAGGAGGAGGGGGTGGTATGACAGACAGACAGACAGACAGACAGACAGACAGACAGACAGACAGACAGACAGACAGACAGACAGACAGACAGACAGACAGGTATGCACGCAGTAACCAGATAGACGTTGAAACTTGATCTTCTGACTAATAGCCGTTGGTTCGTTCAGAGAAGACATTCCTAACTTCAACTTGTTCTGGAGTTCACCTGAGCAGCACAAAGACCAGAGAGATGGGGGGGAGGGGAGGGGAGGACCCCCCCTCTGACCTCCTAAAGTTCACCTGAGCAGAGCTGTCAGCCCCCCCCCCCCCCCCCCCCCCAGGGGCCTAGAGGGGCCACATTGGAGACCTCAGAGCAACAGTGCCAACACACACACGTTCTCCCATGCTGTGCAAGCCTGGTCCGCCAGTATACATTTTTATTTTAGTTTTAGTCATAGTCTCTTCAATAGTTTTCATTTAGTTTTAGTCACATTTTAGTCACCTGGAATGTTTCAGCGTTAGTCCAGTTTTTAGTCGAGTTTAATTAATAGTCATACGATTTTAGTCAACATTTTACACTTTGTTTGCATGCTGAAAATATCTACACAACGCGCCGCACTGTAAGGCTAAACCAATGGGACACAAGCAGGCCCCTAGCTGCAAAGGTCACGACCTTACCTAAACTATGCATGACAACAACATAGCATGGTCCTTGAAGATACATAACAACATAGCATGGTCCTGTAAACCTCAGACTGAATAGTCTTCTCCTCAGACTAGACCTCAGACTAAATAGGTCTGCACTCTGCATAGAGTCCACACAGACACATGCACAGTATTATGGATGTTTATTGTTTACCAGACTTAAACCAACAGTCTGTATGATGTATGATCATGAATGTCCGACTCACTATGAGCTGACCTGCAACAGACTCTGTATATACTGTATTGTATGGTGTATGTTACCAGCTCAGCAGCCTTGTGGTCAGAGTGTCCGCCCTGGGGACCGGGAGGTCGGGGT
This sequence comes from Protomyctophum bolini, assembly GCF_963924005.1. Lineage (NCBI taxonomy): Eukaryota > Metazoa > Chordata > Actinopteri > Myctophiformes > Myctophidae > Protomyctophum > Protomyctophum bolini. Next base: position 42,302,065 of record NC_137871.1, read on the forward strand.
TCGATCCCCGGCCGGGTCATACCAAAGACTGGGACAAAAATGGGACCCAGTGCCTCCCTGCTTGGCACTCAGCATCAAGGGTTGGATTGGGGGGTAAGTCCCCGTCATGTCCAGGGGGTGTACCGGTACTTGTACATCAAGCTGCCTCACGCTACAGAAACAGGAGATAGGCTCCTGCCCTGTGGGCCTCATGGCTCGGCAAGGCTTACTTATAGTATATGTTACAGCACAAACAAATCAAGATTAAAAAAGGAGCGTTAGTCTTTTTCTACAACGCGGCCCGACCCGGGTGCGAGGCTCACCGATGCCGTCCTCCCGCTCGCCAATTTATTTATTTATTTATTTCGCCGGCGGCGGCGTTCGATCTTTAGCCCGGCCGCAGACAAGCTGCAACGGCGTGGTGAGGAAGAGAGACTCAACACCACAGGAACGGACCGTTTGAAAAGGACCGCCAGCAGAGAGACAGAGCGGGCAGCAGAGGTGCCACCGATGTGTGTTCTTATCGTAACGCCAGCAGAGAGACAGAGTGGGCAGCAGTGTTCTGATGTGTGTTCTTATCGTAACGCCAGCAGAGAGACAGAGTGGGCAGCAGTGTTCTGATGTGTGTTCTTATCGTAACGCCAGCAGAGAGACAGAGTGGGCAGCAGTGGTGCCTCCGATGTGTGTTCTTATCGTAACGCCAACAGAGAGACAGAGCGGGCAGCAGTGGTGCCTCCGATGTGTGTTCTTATCGTAACGCCAACAGAGAGACAGAGCGGGCAGCAGTGGTGCCACCGATGTGTGTTCTTATCGTAACGCCAACAGAGAGACAGAGCGGGCAGCAGTGGTGCCACCGATGTGTGTTCTTATCGTAACGCCAACAGAGAGACAGAGCGGGCAGCAGTGGTGCCACCGATGTGTGTTCTTATCGTAACGCCAACAGAGAGACAGAGCGGGCAGCAGTGGTGCCACCGATGTGTGTTCTTATCGTAACGCCAACAGAGAGACAGAGCGGGCAGCAGTGGTGCCACCGATGTGTGTTCTTATCGTAACGCCAACAGAGAGACAGAGCGGGCAGCAGTGGTGCCACCGATGTGTGTTCTTATCGTAACGCCAACAGAGAGACAGAGCGGGCAGCAGTGGTGCCACCGATGTGTGTTCTTATCGTAACGCCAACAGAGAGACAGAGTGGGCAGCAGTGGTGCCACCGATGTGTGTTCTTATCGTAACGCCAACAGAGAGACAGAGTGGGCAGCAGTGGTGCCACCGATGTGTGTTCTTATAGTAACGCCAACAGAGAGACAGAGGTGGCAGCAGTGGTGCCTCCGATGTGTGTTCTTATAGTAACGCCAGCAGAGAGACAGAGTGGGCAGCAGTGGTGCCACCGATGTGTGTTCTTATCGTGGCACAGGATGCATTTACGCCTTGCACGTCTGGAGACGAGACAGACACAAACACGCAGACAGATACGACTGCACTACTCCAAGTCTGCCTCACGTCTGGCTTGCATGCGTGCGTGCGTGCGTGTGCGTGCATGTTTTCTGCTCTGATTAAAGAGAAGAAAGGCAGGAATGCCTGAATAAAGGTCTTATTCTCCTTCCGAGCGCACAGGCACATGCACGCACACACGCACACATGCACACATACACACACGCACACTCGCACAGTCGCACACTCTAACTGCAGGCTATGAAGGAAGTGTTCCATTCTAAGGATGAGAGAGGCTCCAACCAGCTAGTTATGGCATTAAGTTTTAGCGCATTTAGTTACACATTCAGAGTGTGTTGGAACAAGTTCTGCTACTTACTTAACAGTAAGAACACACATGAACGAACACACACACACACACACACACACACACACACACACACGCACACACACACACACACACACACACACACACACACACACACACACACACACACACACACACTTCAAAACAAACATTCGGCAGTGTGTCTGCTGTGGTTTATAATCATAGATATAAAGAAACACATAACAAAGCAGTGCTGCCCGACACAGCCAGAGTACAGTGACTACATTTTTGGGTCGAAATTGAGTTATAACTAAAACAAAATGAAGGTGTCCATTCATTTTGTGTCGTGGCAAAGTTTCAAAAGTTACATTTTGTTTTGTATGAGAGAATAAAGAGAATAAAGGTAATTTGTTTTTGCAGTAACTACAAAACCGAGACAGAGGCAGTCACTACATCTTTGGTCGAAATTGAGTTATAACAAAAAAATAAAATTAACTCCTTGGTGTCCGTTTCATCTTGTCGTGGCAACGTTTCAGAGCTTCATTTAGTTTTGGAGAAAACGTGCAGTCACTACATGTCGAAGGTCAAGGGTCAAATCAGCCAAATCAGTCTGATTTCTGGGGTCATGAATACATGCATGCACACGTAGTATCAGTGATGGAAAAAGTACTATTTTTTTTTTACTTAAGTAAAAGTATAAATTCTTCAATGTAGAAGTAAAAGTCCGGAATTCAAAACGTACTTGAGCAAAAGTACAAAAGTATCGGCATCAAAATGTACTTAAGGTACTAAAAGTATCTAAAAGTACTCATATTGCAGAATGTCCCATTTCACCAGTTCAAAATGTGTAGAAAATCATTTGAAAATAGCCGATCTACAAGCTCACAATGCGTCGGGGCTGAAGTGGTTCAATGTGGTTAAAATCGGTTTTCTTTACAGAAATAAAGCTAACTTCCCAATGATCTGTATAGGAAAAGGGTTGTTGATGCTGTTTTTATGTCAGTGCTGGACTACGGTGATGTCATTTATAGAAATGCTGCCCTTACCACTCTTCTAGCCCTAGATACAGTTTATCACTCAGCACTAAGGTTTATCATAGGTGAAAAGTACAGCACTCACCACTGTACCCTCTATGATAGAGTAGGTTGGTCTCTTCCCTCTCTGAGAGGAGAACCAGGCACTGGCACCAGTTCATCTTTAAAGCCATTGACGGAAAGCTACCATCGTACATCACGTTGCTGTTAACCCATTCTGACCGGGCACCCATTTTGGTGTTGGCATCATGTTATGCTTTAGCTATTGAAAAATAGCAGATCTACAAGCTCATATCGCGCCACCGAGTGGCGCGATACGAGCTTGTAGGTCTGCTATTTTTGAAAAGTCGAAGAACGACTGACATAGAAACATAGCTTTTTCAGAAAACTGTCAGGATGTAGAAGACATTTTTAGAATCTGATCTCAGGTCAGAATGGGTTAAAATGGAAAATAAATACTCGCCAGACCCGTTCAAGTGAATGGCTTAAACTAGAGGTCCCATCCGTACAATCTGAACTAGGAAAGTCAGCCTTTTGCTTCGATGCCCCGCCCCCAACCACATGGAACACTTTACAGCAAACGTTGAAAATTAATACCCCAATATCCTATGGTCAATTTAGCAACCTGCTTCTGAACCTCCCCTACCTCAATATGTAACTGTTTTTAACCCATTCTGACCTGAGATCAGATTCATGCGAGGTTTCCACTGGACACACACTGGTCTGATGAACCCATTCTGACCTGAGATCAGATTCTAAAAATGTCAGTCGTTCTTCGAATTTTTCAAAAATAGCAGACCTACAAGCTCGTATCGCGCCACTCGGTGGCGCGATATGAGCTTGTAGATCTGCTATTTTTCAATAGGTAAAGCATAACATGATGCTTACACCAAAATGGGTGCCCGGTCAGAATGGGTTAACTTATTTTTTGTCTCATTGTCTATAATATAATATGTCTTTGCCTTACAGGAAGATTTGTTTTGTGTTTTATACCTGCATGTCTTTATTTGTGTTATATAATGTATGTAATCTCGTCAGCATTGAAAATGAGGGAGAACCTCAATTGCTCTTTCGAGAATAAATAAAGGTTTCAATCAATCAATCAATCAATGTTTTCAATTAAAAAATTAAATATCTAAGTGTTTACCTGAACGCACGTTCTCATACACGGTAAATGGTGCATTTATATAGGCTTTACATAGATTGTGCATTACATTCACACACACACACACACACATTCATACACTGATGGCGGCGGAAACCATGCAAGGCACCAACCTGCACCTCAGGAGCAATTAGGAGGTTCAGTGTCTTGCTCAAGGACACTTCGACACTAACTCTGGGGGAGCCCAGAGGGTTCGAACTGGCAACCTTGCAGGTTACCATCGGGTCACTCTACCCCTGAGAACACCGCCGCTGGTAAGCAACACAGCAGAGCATGTCTCCAGTAGACGAACTGCTTCTGTGGTGTTCTGCAAACTGCACGCCGCAATAATGTCTCCTCCTCCATCAAAGGAGAGATTCGTCCAAATACAAAGCAAACTTTTTTATTTCGTTATACTGCAGTTTGTCTGATTATTTTTAGTTTTTTGTGTTTGTGTCTGTCTAAAACTCTCTTACACTATAAACAACGAAGGCTTAGGGCCGATTCATACTCCTATTTTACAGCTGTTTCGGCGCTGTAGTGCCGAAATGATTTCGGCTCGTCGTGTGTGTGTGTGTGTGTGTGTGTGCGTGTGATGTCATTAAAATGTCGTGTTACCGGGGGAAAAAATCACCACTACACCACTGGTTATTAATTATGAGTGGGGAGTGGGAAGTGGAGCAGCTCAGTCACTTTAAATATCCATAGGACAATAAACTCACCTTTCAGACCAATGCAGATACCATCTACAAAAAGGCAAAGGCAGCGGCTTTTATCTTCTCAGGAAACGGAGAAGTTTTAATACTATAGTGAACACACCCTGACCATGGTCTAGAGGTAACACCCTGACCATGGCCTATAGGTCACTCACCGAGTGTGTTCTCACTTTTAACAGCGTGGGAATCGATCAGTTAGAGATTAGGCATGACGTCAACTTTTTAAAAATGTCTTCTAAATTCTGACAGTTTTCTGAAATACCTATGTTTCTGTATCAGTGGTGCTCAATATTTCATGTCAAGGACCCCCAAAATTATATGTAATTGGCCGCCGACCCCCATCTGAAAACATCTTGTTCCAGGGACCACCTCCCAGAAACAGAGATTTGAGTTGAAAACGTTCGCTCTGAAAGAATATATTCAAACGTTTGCGCCACATTTTCACGATTTTTCAAAAAGCGCTGCACCGAGCTGTAGATCTGCAATTTTTTCAACATAATGCTTAAAAAACACAAAAAGGGGTTCCTGCCCAAAGTGGGTTAAAACAAGCTCACCCAGGTAGTCATAACCAAACCAACTTCAGGACATATACAACCGCTCCATAACCAAAGCAACTTCAGGACATACACAACCGCTCCATAACCAAAAAAGGCAATTCAGATTTACAACTCAAAGAGTTTGTGCCAAGCTGCTGTTGACATTTTAAATGAGAAAATGTTCAAATGGTTCCACCACCTAATCCCCACAGCCCATGTTCACTGTTGCTGCGTTATGTGAATGCATTTTATAATTATAGTATTTTAATGCATTTGTGTATTTGTTTTATGTAATGTTTTAAAACACCAAAAAAGCGGTTCCCGCCAAGAATTAAGTTAAGTTACGTCATGTTATAGTCACTGGTTTGTGTAGTGATCAGGCAGGAACCAGAAAGAATTACCCAAAATAAGTATTGGAATAGTTTGTTTGGCCTCTTCTTTTCCTTTGGGCTTCTCCCTTCAGGGGGGGTCGTCTGCCTCCACCTCACCCTGTCCTCTGCCTCCTCTCCTCTCACACACACACCAACTAACTTCATGTCCTCTTTACTTTCACTAACATCCATAAATCTTCCTCTATAGGCCTCCTGTCTGGCAGTTCCAACCTCAACATCCTTCTCACTGCGCAAAAAAACATGGAATACGGATGTGTATGCTACAAGAAACTCCTGTTAAACTTTCCAACAAACTCCGGTAAACTCCCGAATTGTACCATCACACCTGCATATTACCGTATATTAACTGTATATGTACCATCACACCTGTATATTATTACCGTATATTAACTGTATATGCTGCTGAACTTGAGGTTTACGGGCAAAATACAGTGCCCATAATTGCCCGTTAGCGATATTACTCACTATCCCTCCTCTAGTCTGTACGTGTCCAGACCATCTCAGTCTGCATGGCCTCCAAAACATCTGACATGCGCCTCATTGCGCTGTCCCTCCATCTTTTCTGCCAACTCGTAGCGACTGGCGAGACTAAAAGCAAACAGGGGGGGGCCAATAACTCTATGGGGGGGGGGGGGGCAATAACTCTATGGGGGGGGGGGGGGGGGGCAATAACTCTATGGGGGGGGGGCAATAACTCTATGGGGGGGGGGAGGGACCAAAACGAAGCCACGCAGATGTTGTTATTTTATTTTATTGATATGAGTTAAAAGTAAAACGTACGCTCTGAAAGAATATATATTCAAAGACTTGTGCCACATTTTCACGATTTTTCAAAAATACTATAGCAGATCTACAAGCTCGTAGCGCAGCACTCGGTGCCGCACTATGAGCTTGTAAATCTGCTATTTTTTATTTAAAACACCAAAAGGGATTCCAGCGGCCCGAATGGGTTAAAGCCATTAAGCTCAGTTTCACCTTCCTTGAGCGTAGTTAGTGTTACTGCAGGGCTTCTTCAAACTGGACCCCCAAACTGAACATACTGTGTGCCCCAGGAAGACACCCGGAAGTTGGAACAGAAATTATTCAGAATTATTCAAAAATGTTCCAAGATTTTTCAGAAATATTCAAAAGAAAAACAAGTTTACTAAAACACGTTGAAAGTGGATATAATGGGGTCTACTACACCTTCCTAAGGTCACTCAGCGTGAACAACTTTCAATCTGGTGTCCCTATTTTTGGGAACATTAACAGACTTTCAAAAACTGCTGAAATATCCGATCTGCAAGCTCACAAACTGACTGCGTTCACACCTGTGTGAAGTAACTGGTGCAACTCAGGAAGGCACCCAGGGTGCCGGCCCGGGTCTGGCGAGCCGCCCCGCGTCCGAAACGGTCGAGAAATGACAGTTACCGTGTGGGGGACCCCAGGGGGTCCCTCTACTGTACTGTCACACCTGAAATCATCATATATACCGTTTATATGTATGTGTGTGTTAGGCTGCACAACAGTACGACACTTGGTTTTGAAAACCAACCAAATGCTATAATTACAACCAAACCACCATCACTATAAAATCATTGTCAGGAAGACTTAAAAAAATGATTTAAGCAAGGGGGGGGGGGGGGGGAACAAAACAAGACAGGAAAGTCCCCATGGGATGCACACATCACAGGTGTTTGTGTTTCTGTAATTGCCATAGCTCTATAAAAAGTCCAAATGTACACTTCATAATACTCTGCTGAGGAGGAGTGTCATTTGATTTTACATCTCCTTAAAACTGTAACTTTCCTCTTCTACTAGGTACATAACATCTCTTCACAATTAATTGAAGAAATATCGCAATCTAGTTTCAGACACCTATGCGATCTCATTCATACATTTCATGCAGCACTAGTTGGCTGTCCAGTTCGTTTTAGTTACTCTTGTGTTTTTGAGTGGTGCAACCACTCCAAGGAACAGCAATGTCCGTGTTCACCTACAGTATGTGTTGGTTCACCTATGTGTCTATGTGTTGGTTAATGAGCACCAGTATATGACTCTGAGTACCAGTAGGGCTGCTGTTGTGCCAGAAATAGGGATAGTGCTGCACTGTTGCCTGCTAATGAGAGAGAGAGAGAGAGAGAGAGGTGTGGGGGGGGGAATTGCACCACTCAGTTCACACGGGTGTGCTTTTTGCTACAAGAGAGAGTTTTAAGTCGAGCACTTTGATTTTGTCTTTTTAAAGCCACAGTAGTTATGGCTCTAGGTGCCCCATTTTGAATGTAGTAAATGTTCAGCAACTACAGACTAAAGACAATACTAATTTTCGGTCTGCCCCGGGGGTCTCCTCCCAGTGGGACGTGCGTCGAGGACCTCCCTAGGGAGGCGCCCGAGTGGCATCCTAACCAGATGCCCGAACCACCTCAGCTGGCTCCTTTCCAGGCGAAGGAGCAGCGGTTCTACTCCGAGTCTCTCTCGTGTGACTGACTGTGTGAGAATCGTGCAGCACTATCTTCTACCACGGGCTTGAAGCGGGTTTATCCTGTCACTGTGCTGACGGACAGTTTAGTTGCTACCATCCTCATGACAAAATGTACATAGCAGTGCTAAAGTATCGATACTGCAACGTAGAAATGCTCTGTATAAAAAGAATACTCTAGTAAAAGTACAACAATATTGTTACCAAAATATACATAAAGTACCAAAAGTAAAAATAGTCGTGGTGCAGAATGTCACAAGTTTAAAATGTGTAAAAGATATTTTGAAAATATATCTACAATATGAGCTTATAGATCTGCTATATAATCAAAATCTACCAAGTAACTAAAGTTTTCAAATAATTGTAGAGTGGAGTAAAGGTACGACATTTGCCTCTGAGATATAATGGGAGTAGAAATAGAAAATACTGGGAAATACTCAGTTCAAGTATACAAATAGTAAATACCTCACAATTGTAGGTAGGCTACAGTATGTTCCTAAATGCATATAGCTCGTAGAAAGTCCTTCCACAGACCTCTCTGTAGCGTACTATATAACAGCGTGTAATCAAGCGGCAGCTACACTGTTCACTATGGAAGCGTCTCTGTGAATGATTGCGTCACACAAGCCAAAGCATGGCTCCCCGGCCAGCACTTTGCTGTTGAGTGAGGAGACTTTAATAGCACTTAATGTCCCATTGTAGGAACACTCTCAACTGGATCTTAACAACTTTACATCCTCTCTGTGTGTGCGTGTGCATGCGTGTGTGTACGTGCGTGCGTGTGTCTAGGATGCTTAGAAGTTCGTAAAGGCAGAGTACGTAGGTTTGTCCTGTGTTGTTTACATAGCATAGCAATTAATACATATTTACCCATCATCACCCTTACCCAATGCGTGGCAACCCCAGCCTACATCTGCAGAATTCACCACACCTGCTTAGCACACTTTTCAGTCATACTGAGACAAAGCGTTCTTATAATTGTCACGCACCCCTAACCTTTACCTACCTCACATCATACCTACCTACCTAGTACCTACGTATGTACCTACCTACCTACCTAGCTAGTACCTACCTACCTACGTATGTACCTACCTACCTACGTATGTACCTACCTACCTACATATGTACCTACCTATGTACCAACCTACCTACCTATGTTCCAACCTAACTACCTACCTACGTAACAACCAACCGAACTATCTATGTACCAACCTACCTACCTACCTACCTACCTATCTACATGTACCAACCTATGTACCAACCTACCTATCTACATGTACCAACCTATGTACCAACCTACCTATCTACATGTACCAACCTATGTACCAACCTACCTATCTACATGTACCAACCTATGTACCAACCTACCTATCTACATGTACCAACCTATGTACCAACCTACCTATCTACATGTACCAACCTATGTACCAACCTACCTATCTACATGTACCAACCTATGTACCAACCTACCTATCTACATGTACCAACCTATGTACCAACCTACCTATCTACATGTACCAACCTATGTACCAACCTACCTATCTATATGTACCAACCTATGTACCTACCTACCTACCTATGTACCTACGGTAAATGGTGCATTTATATAGCTCCTTTATCCAAGGCGCTTTACATAGATTGTGCATTACATTCACCCATTCACACACACATTCACACACCTTTACATAGATTGTGCATTACATTCACCCATTCACACACACATTCACACACCGATGGCAGCGGACACCATGCAAGGCACCAACCAGCACATCAGGAGCAATTAGGGGTTCAGAGTCTTGCTCAAGGACACTTCGACACTAACTCTGGGGGAGCCCAGAGGGTTCGAACTGGCAACCTTACGGTTACCATCTATAGCCACTCTACCCCTGAGCCACCGCCGCCTACCTACAGTACCTAGCAACCTACCTACATACAGTACATACATATACCTGAACATTCCTACCCAGGTACTTGATGGTGACATATAGAGACAGACAGACAGACAGACAGACATGAGGTCCTACCCAGGTACTTGATGGTGACATATAGAGACAGACAGACAGACAGACAGGAGGTCCTACCCAGGTACTTGATGGTGACATATAGAGACAGACAGACAGACAGACAGGAGGTCCTACCCAGGTACTTGATGGTGACATATAGAGACAGACAGACAGACAGACAGACAGGAGGTCCTACCCAGGTACTTGATGGTGACATATAGAGACAGACAGACAGACAGAGAGACAGACAGACAGACATGATGTCCTACCCAGGTACTTGATGGTGACATATAGAGACAGACAGACAGACAGACAGGAGGTCCTACCCAGGTACTTGATGGTGACATATAGAGACAGACAGACAGACAGACAGGAGGTCCTACCCAGGTACTTGATGGTGACATATAGAGACAGACAGACAGACAGACAGACAGACAGGAGGTCCTACCCAGGTACTTGATGGTGAACCCTCGCGGCGGGTTGAGCGAGCGCCTCATCCAGCCCTCCCTCAGCACCTCCAGGTGGTCCTCCTTGCCCTGGATGAGCAGCACGTGCTCGTCGATCCAGCCCAGGAAGAAGCTCTCGGCCACGGCCTCGGCGATGCGCCGGTTCCACAGGTGGTGCTGCTGCAGCGTGTTCTCCGCCTTGAAGTCGGCGAAGATCTCGTAGCCGGTGTGGTGCCGGGGCAGCTCGTCGCTCTCCGACACGCCGCCGGCCCGCTCCCCCCCTGACCCCGTCCCGACCACCCTGGACAGCACGATGGCCAGGGAATGAGGAGCGATCTGCAGGAAGGACTCCATGGCTTCCCTCCTCCTCCCTTCCTTCCTTCCTTCCTTCCTCCCTTCCTTCCTTCCTCCCCCTAACTCGAATATATCAATATCGACGGTATCGATATCATCGTGTTGGCACGATGATGACACAAGGTAGGTAGGCGTGGCTCCTTGACAAAGAGGCGGACCATGTTATCTTTTTTTTTGTTGTATTATTCCAGCGGGGCGTCAGGCTACAGAGGCCGGGGCTGACCGCCTCTATAGCCCCGCACCGGTACTATGAAGGCGCTAGCAGCGCATCCCTCCTCCTCCACAACCGAACCCCGCACACACACACAGTCACACTTCTTTATGTATCGTAACGTCGCGTGACTGGCTTGACTGAAAGGCGGCTCGCTCGAGCGTTTTTTCTTTTAGCAACGACGGTCCATCACCATCATCATCATCATCATCTTCTTCTTCTTCTCGAGCCACGCACGCTCCTCCGCTCGAGGCGAACGATGCATGCCACGCGCGGGGGCGGAAGGGAAGGGAGGCTTTTTTTTTTAAACCGACGGTCTGAACACCTCGACAGGTCGGTCGGTTAGGTTAGGTTGGTTTAGTTAGCCGCTTGCTAACGGACACCACCACCATGCAGTGTGCACACACAGCAAGGCTGCCTACACAATTCATTCACCCACCCAGCCAGCCAGACAGGCAGGCAGGCGAGCCCCCTTTTTTGTCCTCCTCCTCCGTACGGACGGACGGTCGGTCGGTCGGTCGTCGCCAGGCAGCAGCGCGAGCGTCGCCGCGGACGGACGGACGGACAAGGTCTCGCGGGACACCTGTCCTCCTTTTTCTGGTTCACCAAAACCCACCGTCCTTCTCCTCCTCCTTCTTCTTCTCCTTCCTTCTCTCTCTCTCCTCCTTCGGGGCTTTAATATAAAAAAGAGCGGCACGTGTGAATGATGCCGTCACGTGAAAAATAAAAACGCTGTCTTTTCTTTCTGTGTCTTTCTTCTCTCTCCGTGCCTGTGCGGTGCGGTGCGGTGCGGTGCAGTGTGACGGCAGGCAGGCAGAGGCAGCCAGCAGCTGGATGGATGAGGGGGGGAGGGAGGGAGGGAGGGAGGGATGTCGCCAGCAGGTACAGTACGGTACGGTACGACAGGAGGGTCAAGTTGAACACCGTAAACACACTGAAACTACGTTGGTTTCCGCCCTAGGACGGTTTTCATAATAAATGTTTACAAACATGGGAGTTAATGTTATGTTAATAGGCTGTGTTTTTTTGGCTATGATGTTGTTGTTGTTTTTTGTGTTGAGCGGCGCTAGTCGCTCCTATATGCACCCCTCAATTCACACAAGTGTGATATTTGAATAACATGGGCCCTTGACTAGTACCAGGGGCAGGGCCCTTGAATAACAGGGGCCCTTGACTAGTATCAGGGGCCCCTGACTACCAGCCAGGTAGGCATTTAGCAGATCAAATAATGATGTACGTCCCTCAATTCACTTAATTCAAATATCACTTATTTTTTTGTTTTGTTGTGATTATCCTCCCTACTAGAGTGTGCTGACCATATAAGGAGTTCCTCCCTGTTTTTGAGTGGTGCAACCACTCCTACAACCAGCAATGTCCGTGTTCACCTATGTATGTAATAATGAGCACGAGTATGACTGAGTACCAGTAGGTGTGCTGTTTGCCAGAAACACAGAGAGAGAGATAGTATTGCTGCACTGTTGCCTGCTAATGAGAGAGAGAGAGAGAGGAGGGGGGGGGGGGGGGGAGAGGGGAGTTGCACCACTCGGTTCACACGGGTTTACAGTTGCAACTATTGAGCCAATTAGGAGCAGGATAATTCAACTGTATAGCCTATTGTTGTACGTGCACACCTTCAGTATTTTCCAGTTCTGTAATTATATGAGCTGCAGTGCTCATATGAGGTAGACCTACCTGTTCTGTCTGTGTAAGTAAGGCTATAAGTTGGGGCGGCTGTGGCTCAGGAGGTAGAGCAGGTCGTCCAGTGATCCCTGGGTCGGTGGTTCAAATCCCGGCTCCTCCTCCTGTCCACATGTGGAAGTGTCCTTGGGCAAGACACTGAACCCTACATTGCCTCCAATGAGTTGGTCGGTGTGAGCTCGCCACCATTGGTGTGTTAATGTGGGATTGGGAAGGTGAGGACGCTGACGTCGACTGTTCGCCACTTCACCTCCCAATGTATGAATGAATGAACCATTGTAAAGCGCTTTGAGCATTGGGAAAAGCGCTATAAAAACAAAAAATGCAATTCATGTATACATACCTATACAGGTATGTGAGTCGGTCCCATTATTCTATTTTGAAGCCAGAACTCCACAGACAGGATGTGGTTGCTGTACAGTGGAATGGAAGAGGATTTTACATTGTCTCCACCAGGCCGAAGGCATGAGGAGGGAGTATGTCTTGCACTCCGTCCGTCTGTCCGTGCATGTGTGTGTGCGTCCGTCCGTGTGTCAGTCCGTCCGTCTGTGTAGAGCTAATCTCCGGCACCGTTAACCCGGTATAGATGCCACATTTTGTGTTTTGCACACACACTCCCTGGATGCCAACGATGAACCTCTGCCCCACATTTTCCAGAACGGCCTTTTATTGTGCCACAATTTTATATATTAGCCTGAATACTCTTCTTGGATTCTGTCCAAAAGTCCCGCAAATCGTTACACACTATCTTTCTATAGTTCTCTATAGTTTCCCTTATTTTGTAACTGTGTGTCCTATATGATGATTTCCTTTTTTTGTAAATATCTGTTCTGTCTTTAAATGTTCTGATGAATTAAATGGCGGACCCCGATGTAAACAAATCTAAGTGCTTTTTGAGGGGCCTATGTCCAGCTTTGAGTGTTTGTGCAAAAACAAACATTGTCCTAAAACAATTAAACATTGAATGCCATTGACAATGAATGGCCAGCTTTGAGTGTTTGTGTAAACACAAACAATGAAGACAAAAGTGAGGATGCAAATTGTGATTGGCCAGAATGAGCTGATGACGTTTTATCCACTAAGCAGTTGTTGTATTGAACTGTAGGCCTATACTTTCATTTAACTGTCATTCTACAAACTGACTTTTCAATCAATTTCAAACATTTTCAATCAATATGCTCTGCTCTGCTGCTGGTCATGTTGTGGGAAAGATGGCACACTGCGACATCTACTGGCCACTTATTAGTATCGCAGGCTGCACCGGCAACTAGTAGAAAGTTCATTGTGGAAATGTTGAAAATTGAAATTCTATTTCAATTTCAACCATTATGATAAAATGTATCAGAGTTTTGTTTTATTCATTTTTGTCCCACCCCCGAATATATTGCCATTGTCAATTATTTATTCTGATAAATATAAATAGATAATTGTGTAAAAGTGTTGTTGTTGTTTATGAGACCAAAGACAAATCTCCACATTGTGGACAATAAATGAAACTAACTAACTGTCTTTTATCAGTGCAAATGAGGCATTATGTAGGAAAATATGCAAAATAATAGACAATATGAAAAAGCTACTATACTGTGGAAGGGTTATCATGTATTCATTTACTTGTATTGATCCTATAAACAATTTAATATAGGTCTAGTTTTTCCCACCAAAACGAACTGAACCGGTTCCCATTGGGAACCAACTGGTGGAAAAGAACTGAACCGGTTCCCATTGGGAACCAACCGGTGGAAAAGAACTGAACCGGTTCCCATTGGGAACCAACCGGTGGAAAAGAACTGAACCGGTTCCCATTGGGAACCAACCGGTGGAAAAGAACTGAACCGGTTCCCATTGGGAACCAACCGGTGGAAAAGAACTGAACCGGTTCCCATTGGGAACCAACCGGTGGAAAAGAACTGAACCGGTTCCCATTGGGAACCAACCGGTGGAAAAGAACTGAACCAATTCCCATTGGGAACCAAGCGGTGGAAAGGGGGTCACAGCGTGATGCCTGCTCAGTTCCAACCTAGTATCAACCATGGAGGTTCTCCCTGCTTGGACATCCTGTCATATGCCTTATTTATTTAATTAGCACAAATAGCTGAAACAATGTAAACATGTTGTACTTCTCGTTGTTGTAGTTTTTATTCAATGTCGGGTTGTAAATTAAAACGACCGGGTTGTCGTCAGACAGTCACACATCATCATCAGGAGGATCAAAATAATGACGCTCCTTTCCAAAAAAGAAAAGAAAAAGAAAACATCTCCCGACGCTGAAGCACGAAGCTCAGGCGGGACAGTAGTATGAACATTACGTCATGTCACGATATTATTGTGGCAAAAAAAACTGCGATCGCCGATCGATATCGCGATAATCCAAAATGCGCTTAAGTTAAAATGCCACTTTTGTTTAACCACAGCAACCCTATTCTTAGGAGAACGTTTGCCAAACAACTGCCATGAAATCAGAGCGAACCAAATGTACATAGAACTTCACAGGGTATATAGAGGGTTTAAATGGTACCGAATTTGCAGCTCAACAAAACGCTCATTGCTAGTGTACGACGGAGGACAATTTCACGCTAAATTAAAATCTCCACAACACGATTATTGTGAGTAGGAACTAGGGATGCACGATTAATCGGAATCTGCCATAGAAATAGAAATCGGAACGGTCTCAAAATAATACAGATTATTTCATCGGTTTTCACCAGCGAAAAAGAATATATAAAAAATAAATAAATCTACATTTAATTTGTGTACTCGTCTCATTCAGTGGTCATTCAGTTGTGAAAACAGACACTTGGAAAAGAGTATAGGCTAGTTTATTGATTGCTGGAATACTTTTGTTAACAGGCTGTGGTCCTCTGTATAATATTGGAATCGGTCAGAATCGGTATCGGCAGATATGACCCTGCAAATAATCGAAGATCGGATATCGGTCATAATTTCATAATCGTGCACCCCTAATTGTGAGCGTTCTTTTTACCAGGATAAGCGACAATAACTATTACTCGTGCCACCCCCTAACGGACTGTCAACACAAACCGTCTTTCAACACAAACGAGGAACAAATGAACCTGCAACAATTAACGTGGTGCGAGCGTCGGCTATTATGAAACACTTTATATATCCCCATTGTTTTAAACGACCGACCCTTTAGAAACAAACAGACCCTTTCTCGGCGGTCCGTAACTCTGACCGTCGTGGTGTGGCTGTGGGGGGGTTGAGAACCCCCCACAGCCATTACTGAGGTGTAATCAGCACTGATTAACTACACCTGGGACCAGCACTACCATTGTTTTTTATGTGGTTTCATTGTATAGATATTCCACTGTTGGGTTCTTGGGACTGCGTGTGATTCATGACGACTTAATTGTCTTTGTAGTGATGTGATGTGTTGCCATGTTGTTGTTTTTGGCTTGCTGTTAAATCCCTCTGGGATTCAGAGCGTCTGATAAATGCCTTAAATCGCTGTAATTGTAATCGTCGTCGTCGCAGCGTCATCGACCACGACGTCGACGTCAGGATGTCCTGCAGAGCTACCGGCGGCCATGTTGTTTCCTCCTCCGTCGTCTACTAGCAGCAGCGGCTCCGCTTGAGGAGACGCCGCCGCCGCGAGGAAGGCAGCGTGGTCCTCGCCGGCCGCCGCCGCGGCGGCCTGTTGTGGTTTCCCCCCAGCGATGGCGTCCTCTTTCCACTGGAGCACCTCCTTGTCGTAGGTGTCTCCCATCTCCTTGACCTTGGTCAGGGTCTGTTTGTAGGACACGCACAGGCCCTGCGTGCGGAAGCGCTGGAAGCAGCGCTTCTTGTCCCCGGCGTGGAGCAGCAGCGAGTTGCGCACCATGGGCGCGCGCATGTGGCGCGAGCGAGCGTGCAGCACCATGGCGCCCGCCATGGCCGCCACGCGCTTCTTGGTCTTGGCCTCGGCCGTGTCCGCCTCCTTGCTGTTGGCTCCTCCCCCTCCCCCGTCCAGGGACACCGAGGCGGCGCTCTGCAGGAAGCGGAGGAAGGTGGGGGCGGAGCGGCGCCACTCCTCCACCAGATCCTCCCAGCGGAAGTTCTTCAGCGACTGGAGAGACGTCTGGCGGAGGACGGAACCGAAGGCGCTGCGCGTCACCTGGAAGAAAGAATCATATAAAGATGATTGCTAAACATTGCGGTCCTGCTTCTTCCTGATCCGTTTAACTTCATCAATAGGTATTCTAAAAAAGGACTTTTATCAAAATAATTCGAATAGGTAGGTATACCCTCACAAAAAACATGCAGTAATCCTGGTCTCTAAACTGCCTCCCCCTGGCAAGCCGGGGCGCCTGATGGAGGGGAAAGGAACTGGTTGGAATAACATGTTCCTTCCACGCTACGTCCAACCAGGGACACTCCCCCATGTCAGGTGCAAAGGAGCAACTTGGACACTCAGGCATGAAGGAAGCATGAGTTCAAGTCTGTTGCTCTCCCCTTGTCCCCCATATATGGGGACTAGGTTGGTGGAGGGTGTGTAGAGCCCAGGATCACATTAGATGATTGACACAGGGGTGAAAAATGGGTTACAAAATTGAGAGATAAAAAAATAAAAAATAAAAAAAGAAAAATCTAAATAGCGCACCCTGGCACACTCCTCCTTGACGCGCTTCATGACCTCGGTGACCACCTGGTCGTAGAGGCCGGGCAGGGCCATGATCTCGCCCGGCAGCTTGTTGAGGTGACCCAGCTTGACGTAGTGGGCGATCTTCTGCAGCGGGCCTTTCTTCACCACCTTCCTCTGGGGTCGGATGATCCTCTGTCTGAGACGCAGCACGGCCAGAGAGTCCTCCGTCTCCATCTGGCACAAAGTAGAAGAGACTTTAAGCATTATTTATCTTATACTTTAGCTGGTTGAAAAATAGCAGATCTATACAAGCTATACAAAATCTTCTGAATATATTATTATTTCACAGCGAATGTTTTTAACTCGAATCTTTGCTTCTTTATCCCTGGAAGAACATATTTTCCGATGTGGGTCGGCGGCCAAATACAGATAATTCTGGGGGTCCTTGACGTCACAAAGGTTGAGCACCACTGATATAGAAACAGAAAACTGTTAGGATTGAGAAGACTTTTATTTATTTTTAGAATGGGCCTCAGGTCTAAATGGGTTCAAGACCTCCATGTAAGTTATGTGCAGTCCACAAGATGGTCACATATTTCGGCAGGTCACCAATTTCACCATAACACGACCATGCTGGAGTGACCCGAGTGTAAACTGAGATTTGGGGTATTGGAATTTTTGCTTAAGCTTCCTTGGTTACAAACAGGAAGAGAGACTCACCTCTGAGGTGCCCGTTGAAGACGACGGGGCAGCTCTCTTTGCTACGAGGGACAGAACTCCCTGAAAGAACAAGAAACAAATATAACCCCCCTGGTTAGAACACCCTTTAGGAAGAGAAACACACCTTAGACCCAAATATAACCCCCTGGTTATAGAACACCCTTTAGGAAGAAAAACATACATTAGTCGAATATAAACACTCAGTCCAAGGAGACCATTACCAACCTTGACTTTCTCGGGAGACCACGTGACAGGAACCTGTGAGAACGTCTGTCTTTCGTCAGCTTTCTGAAATTGTGTAAAGCAAAACAAAACTAAAATGTACGCGTGTAACGGACTCCAATTCTTTTTTACTATACAACACATATACTACTATACTATACTATACATGGCCCATAGCACTTACCCTAACCCCTTAGATAGCATTTCTGTAGACTTAGATAGCATTTGACACAGACTTATAGCATGTTATGTAGACAGCACTAGAATTGCATTGTATATAGTCATAGCACGCCATAGTACATACAGTATGTATAGCATAGTAGTATATATGTATAGTTTATATGTATAGTTTCATTATAGATATTCCACTGTTACTTTCTTAGCTACGCATGTTTCATGATAAATGCTTTTATGTGATGTATTCCCATGCTTTTGTTCTTGCTTAATGTAAGTCGCTCTGGATTAAGAGCGTCTGCTAAATGCCTAAATTGTAAAATTGTAAATTGTAAATTGTAATACTATAGTAGTTTGTCTGCAATGAAGATCTTGCTTTACAGGTGAGGACGAGGTCTTTAATCCATTTAGGTCTGACATCCAAAAAAAGACAGTTTTCTGAAATACCCATGTTTCTATGTTAGTGGTGCTCAATATTTCATGTCAAGGACCTCAAAGATTATATGTATTTGGCCGCCGACCCCCATCTGAAAATATGTTGTTCCAGGAACCCCTCAGAAGCAAAGATTTGAGTTAAAAACGTTCGCTCTGAAAGAATATATTCAAAGATTTGTGCCGCATTTTCACGATAAAAAAAGAATAGCAGACCTAGAAGAGAGTGGCGCGCTATGGGCTTGTAGATCTGCTATTTTTCAATAGCTAAAGTATAACATAATGTTTAAAACACCAAAATGGGTTCCTGCACCCTGATAGACAACAACATTAGACCAGGGGTTTTATTTATGCCAGGCCTTTCTAATAAAATGACTAAATATCTCCATCTACAGGCAGCATAATGTAAGTGCAGCACGGTGTAAGGCAGACTAAATAAAAGGCTTAAGGCAAGTCAGATTTAACTTTAATACCTTATATTTAACATTGTGAGCTTGTAGATCTGTTTCCCGAGATGTTACTTTGGGCTTGTTTATCTGTGAAGACAATCGGTCCGATTAATAAATCGGACCGATTGCCGATTAAATAAACAACTTTATAACAACAAATAACAACTAGAAACGGCCGATACCATATATGGGGACTAGGTTGCTCTCCCCTTGTCCCCCATATATGGGGACTAGGTTGGTGGAGGGTGTGTAGAGCCCAGGATCACATTAGATGATTGACACAGGGGTGAAAAATGGGTTACAAAATCGTGGGATAAAAAAACAGGTTACACAACAGGAAAAGAAGAAGACAGACCTGGATAGACTGTGTGGAGGAGAGAGGGTCCGATGTCTTTGCTAATAGGCCCATGGTTGCACCCTGCATGGCGGGACACAGAAAGCACATTAGACCAGACCCATTGTGACGGCATCAAGGCCCGCCAAAATACATTTCAGTCGACTAAATCAACTATAGATTTAGTAGTCGACTAAAACTAGACTAACACTGAAACATTCCAGGTGACTAAAATGTGACTTAAACCAAGTGAAAACCATTCAAGAGAGAATGACAAAAACTCTAATAGAAATTTGCTGCCAAAAACAACAGTGGTGCTGAAGTCTGGAGACACACTGACCTTGACCTTCTCAGCAGACCACGCCACGGTCTGTCCTCCTCTATCGGCGGCTCTTTTCACAGCTCTCTGGAAGTGAAGAAGGTAGAAACATGGACGCTTGTTAACCCATTTAGGCCTGACATGTTTCTGTATCAGTGGTGCTCAATATTTCATGTCAAGGACCCCAAAAAATGTATGCAATTGGCCGCCGACCCCCATCTGAATATATGTTGTTCCAGGGACCCCCCCAGTAGCAAAGGTATGAGTTAAAACTCGCTCTGTAACAATATATATTTAAAGATTTCAGGCACATTTTCACGATGTTTCTAAAATAGCAGACCTATGAGCTCGTAGCGCACCATCTGCTATTTTTCAATAGCTAAATTACAACATAATGTTACACCAAAAGGGATTCCCGCCCAGAATGGGTTAACCTAGTTCATCATTTGGTCGTTTCAGCTTGAGGTCAAAGTCACAGCGGGGCGCCTGGTGGAGGGACATATAACGTGTTCCTTCCACGCGCTACGTTCAACCGGGAGAAACTTCTCCCTGTCGGGTGAAAAGAAGCAGCTTGGGACTCCTCATGCATAGAAGGAAGCATGAGGTCAGTCCGTTGCTCTCCCCAGGTTGGCAGAGAGAGTGTATAGCGCCCAGGAGTACACTGGACAATTGACACTGGGTGAAAAAACGGGTTGCAAAAAAGATTGTGGGCCAAAAATATAAACGAAGTCACACCTGGTCTGCTTGCTTCCCAGGTGAGGAGGAGGATGCGGGGACAGCAGCAGGCTTTAAGGAGCGGTTGACAGCAGAGCTGGCTCCCTGATGGGAGAGACAACACATGGTCACCCTTCTTAAACTAATGGCCTAAGTCATTGGTTTCTTTGGTTGAGGAAAGTGTTTTTATTTTGGCCTAAGTCAGCTCCTCATGACACTGGTTGCCCACCTGCCCCTGGGAGGTAAATAAAACACTAAGGGTTGCCCACCTGCCCCTGGCAGGTAAATAAAACACTAAGGGTCGCCCACCTGCCCCTGCCAGGTAAATAAAACACTGAAGGTCGGCCACCTACAGGTGGGCGACCTGCCAGATGAGGTCTATTTTGCAGAATTGCCCAGCAGACCACAGCAGCTTGGGCTCCTCATGCATAGAAGGAAGCATGAGGTCAGTCCGTTGCTCTCCCCAGTTTGGCAGAGGGAGTGTAGCGCCCAGGAGTACACTGGACAATTGACACTGGGTGAAAAGAAAATGGGTTGCAAAAAAAATTGGGACAAAAATGAAAGAAATAAAGAAGTCACCTCTGGCATGTCTCTTCAAATGGGGGTCCGCGGGCTAATTTGTGTCAATTTGGGGGTCCTTGACGTGAAAAGGTTTGGGAACCACTGTGCCATAGTAGACACACTGGCTTCTAATGGAATGGAACCACTGTGCCATAGTAGACACACTGGCTTCTAATGGAATGGAACCACTGTGCCATAGTAGACACACTGGCTTCTAATGGAATGGAACCACTGTGCCATAGTAGACACACTGGCTTCTAATGGAATGGAACCACTGTGCCATAGTAGACACACTGGCTTCTAATGGAATGGAACCACTGTGCCATAGTAGACACACTGGCTTCTAATGGAATGGAACCACTGTGCCATAGTAGACACACTGGCTTCTAATGGAATGGAACCACTGTGCCATAGTAGACACACTGGCTTCTAATGGAATGGAACCACTGTGCCATAGTAGACACACTGGCTTCTAATGGAATGGAACCACTGTGCCATAGTAGACACACTGGCTTCTAATGGAATGGAACCACTGTGCCATAGTAGACACACTGGCTTCTAATGGAATGGAACCACTGTGCCATAGTAGACACACTGGCTTCTAATGGAATGGAACCACTGTGCCATAGTAGACACACTGGCTTCTAATGGAACCACTGTGCCATAGTAGACACACTGGCTTCTAATGGAATGGAACCACTGTGCCATAGTAGACACACTGGCTTCTAATGGAACCACTGTGCCATAGTAGACACACTGGCTTCTAATGGAACCACTGTGCCATAGTAGACACACTGGCTTCTAATGGAATGGAACCACTGTGCCATAGTAGACACACTGGCTTCTAATGGAACCACTGTGCCATAGTAGACACACTGGCTTCTAATGGAACCACTGTGCCATAGTAGACACACTGGCTTCTAATGGAACCACTGTGCCATAGTAGACACACTGGCTTCTAATGGAATGGAACCACTGTGCCATAGTAGACACACTGGCTTCTAATGGAATGGAACCACTGTGCCATAGTAGACACACTGGCTTCTAATGGAATGGAACCACTGTGCCATAGTAGACACACTGGCTTCTAATGGAATGGAACCACTGTGCCATAGTAGACACACTGGCTTCTAATGGAATGGAACCACTGTGCCATAGTAGACACACTGGCTTCTAATGGAATGGAACCACTGTGCCATAGTAGACACACTGGCTTCTAATGGAATGGAACCACTGTGCCATAGTAGACACACTGGCTTCTAATGGAATGGAACCACTGTGCCATAGTAGACACACTGGCTTCTAATGGAATGGAACCACTGTGCCATAGTAGACACACTGGCTTCTAATGGAATGGAACCACTGTGCCATAGTAGACACACTGGCTTCTAATGGAATGGAACCACTGTGCCATAGTAGACACACTGGCTTCTAATGGAATGGAACCACTGTGCCATAGTAGACACACTGGCTTCTAATGGAACCACTGTGCCATAGTAGACACACTGGCTTCTAATGGAATGGAACCACTGTGCCATAGTAGACACACTGGCTTCTAATGGAATGGAACCACTGTGCCATAGTAGACACACTGGCTTCTAATGGAATGGAACCACTGTGCCATAGTAGACACACTGGCTTCTAATGGAATGGAACCACTGTGCCATAGTAGACACACTGGCTTCTAATGGAATGGAACCACTGTGCCATAGTAGACACACTGGCTTCTAATGGAATGGAACCACTGTGCCATAGTAGACACACTGGCTTCTAATGGAATGGAACCACTGTGCCATAGTAGACACACTGGCTTCTAATGGAATGGAACCACTGTGCCATAGTAGACACACTGGCTTCTAATGGAATGGAACCACTGTGCCATAGTAGACACACTGGCTTCTAATGGAATGGAACCACTGTGCCATAGTAGACACACTGGCTTCTAATGGAATGGAACCACTGTGCCATAGTAGACACACTGGCTTCTAATGGAATGGAACCACTGTGCCATAGTAGACACACTGGCTTCTAATGGAATGGAACCACTGTGCCATAGTAGACACACTGGCTTCTAATGGAATCCAAATGAGTGAAATCAACAGTGGCGACTGAGAACTGGAATCCATGTGTGTGTGAAGAGGGAGGGAAGAAGACAGACCTCCCCTTTTGGTGTTTCAAGCATCATGTTATACTTTAGCTATTGACGTTTTTGACTCAAATCTTTGCTCATGGGGGTCCCTGGAACAACATATTTTCAGATGGGGGTCGGCGGCCAAATACAGATAATTCTGGGGCTCCTTGACGTGAAATAGTTTGAGCACCACTGACAGAATCACAGAAACATGGGTTTTTCAGAAAACTGTCGGATTTAGGTTTGCTGATGTCCTTTTACACGAGAACAGTGTTTTCAGGAGGTGAAAACGCAACAAAGTGAAACCGACCTTCCAGAGTGGAAATCTTTGAGAACGCCGTTTTATCCCTTCTCCGTGTAAACAGGCAAAACGGTGAATCCGCAAAACTTATGACATCATGGCTCACGTTGGTTCACAGCGCATATGTTTATTACATTGATGTAGAGCCATATATGATATACTATAGTGCTGCTCATCAGCGATGGTGAATGTAAAACCATGATGAAAATAAAATGCCTTGTGATAGGCGGCAGCAGCGTTTATGTAGCCTAATGTATTATAAAATATATATCCATCCCGTGGCGCGCGCTGCCTGCATGCTCTGTTCTGCCTGTTGCGTGAAGGGGGAGCTGGCTCTTCTTCTTGTACGTAACGTGGGCGACTGGTGTATTTGGCAGCCCGTTACCGCCAACTTGCGACATTATAGCGTTTTCATAAAGTGTGCGTTATCGTGGAAAAGGGTCAATAATAAAATGAGAACGCAACGGGACTTTGATGTTTTATCTGGGGATGGTCGCCGTGTAAAAGAGGCCTTAAAAGACTTTTTGTAGGATCGAGCTCAAGGTCTAAATGGGTGAGTGTGTGTGTGTGTGTGTGTGTGTGTGAAGAGGGAGGGAAGAAGTCAGACCTGTGCGGGCGGCGGGGATTCAGTGCGTTGCTTCACGGCAGCCGAGGACGTCGATGCGCCGGCGATGGGTCTGGTTGCTAAAAGACCCATGACTCTACCCTGATGGAGAGAACATCCTTACTGTCATCATTAAAGACCCATGACTCTACCCTGATGGAGAGAACATCCTTACTGTCATCATTAAAGACCCATGACTCTACCCTGATGGAGAAAACATCCTTACTGTCATCATTAAAGACCCATGACTCTACCCTGATGGAGAGAACATCCTTACTGTCATCATTAAAGACCCATGACTCTACCCTGATGGAGAAAACATCCTTACTGTCATCATTAAAGACCCATGACTCTACCCTGATGGAGAGAACATCCTTACTGTCATCGTTAAAGACCCATGACTCTACCCTGATGGAGAGAACATCCTTACTGTCATCATTAAAGACCCATGACTCTACCCTGATGGAGAGAACATCCTTACTGTCATCAGACTCTACCCTGATGGAGAGAACATCCTTACTGTCATCATTAAAGACCCATGACTCTACCCTGGTGGAGAGAACATCCTTACTGTCATCATTAAAGACCCATGACTCTACCCTGATGGAGAGAACAGAGTTATGAATCATAACTTTACTAATAGAACAAACACGTTATTAGACCAAATCAGCTCCCCCAAAAAATAACCGATTAATAATTTATCAATATTTTAAGCATGTACTTTAAGCATGTACTTTTTGTACTGTAAAGAAAAAAGGTAAAAAGTCGAAAAGTAAGAAATTCCAAATATACTGCAGAAAGCCAATCAGTAGGCCTACACTCTGTTTCTGATTGTTTGACTAAGTAACCAGTAATTTGGAACAGCAAAATAGAACATCCATGATACACCTCAAAGTACCTATGAAATAAATACAAGGAATCACAAAAATGCTAATCTTTTAGTTGCAGGGCAAAATACACAATGTACAAAATATAAACAGAAATAATAAATATATAGGTCTGAACAAAGGCTATAGTAACATATCCAAACATGTGCAGGTGTTGGACTGTATACATCTAGGATGATCCTTTTAGAACTTCTCAATGGAACTTTCAAAAGCCAATTTTTGTCTGGACTGCAGGTCGTTCCACGACCACCAGGGGGCCAAAGAAGGCCAGACATCTTTTATCCCCCTCTTGAATGCTGGTACTAAACACCATAGCATTTGACCAGACAAACACACTTACCTCACAAAAAACAGCTCCCGTCACCTGTAACGATAAATTAAGAGCGAAGTTAGAAATGAACGTATTTTGAAAAGGATTCTGTATAGAGCGTCGCAGTCCCGCCCCCTACCAGGGCCCAGGAAATGATTCCCCGTTCATTTTCCTCAGACATTTCAAAAAGTATTTATTTAAAGACCTTTTTTTTAAGCCTCACACAAAGCCAACTCGAGTTGTGACAAAATCATGACAACAAAACACAATTTTTCAGGCCGAACAAATAATAAGAAAGAAGAAAACGGCAGGTTACAACACTTTGTTTTGTTGTTTTTATTCTTTGTAATTATTTGTTTGGTCCAAAATGACGCTTATAAAAGGTCTTTAAATAAATACTTTTTGAAATGTCTATGGGGAAAATGCATTGGGAATTATTTCCTGGGCCTGGCGTCGTCATGAAAGGGGGCGGGACTGTGACGCTTTGAGGAAACACAGACGATGCAGTGTGTAGCGATTCATTCTTTTTTCTTTTTATATATATTTTTTATCCCACGATTTTGTAACCCATTTTTCACCCCTGTGTCAATCATCTAATGTGATCCTGGGCTCTACACACCCTCCACCAACCTAGTCCCCATATATGGGGGACAAGGGGAGAGCAACGGACTTGAACTCATGCTTCCTTCATGCCTGAGTGTCCAAGTTGCTCCTTTACACCTGACAGGGGGGAGTTTCCCTGGTTGGACGTAGCGCGTGGAAGGAACACGTTATTCCAACCAGTTCCTTTCCCCTCCATCAGGCGCCCCGGCTGGCCAGGGAGAGGCAGTTTAGAGACCAGGATTACTGCTATTCATTCATTCTGATCGAGACAAACCTTGAATTTCGAAGGAGAGTTGAATTTGGGAGCCGACCGCACCGTGTTAGCCTTCTGCCTCGCGTCACCTCGTCTGTCGTAGGCCTTCTGGAATTATGTTAATAAAATAATGATTTACTACAAGAGATCAATTATATTGTTCTTAACAGCAAAGGCAAAGTATTGTACTAAAATACATTTCAGGCCTTTAAAGGAAAATGTTGTTTCTATTCCCAGAGTTCGTATTAATGAATGCAAGTAAAATATTGTCTTATTTATGTATTTATTTATGTTACTTGAAAAGAAAAAAAGGCAGTCCGAGTATGTGTCTGTCGATAGGGAATAAGTCTCATATAAATATCACTGTGTGTATTTTGGGCCAACTCTGATCAGGAAGAACACAAACCTGGCCAGACTTTGTGGACGTCAGTGGAGAGCTGGTCCCTTCTAGTTTAACTTTAGAACGAAACTGACAAGAAGAAGAAGAACATAAATAAATACATCATCCGATGGTACTGGACTGGTGGATACAATTTGGAAACGTAACTTTGGTTTATTATTATTATTTTGTATCGTTGATTAGTCACCTTTACAACAGGTATAGCTGGAATGAGAAACAGCTAAACGTGTGCGTAGCACCTCCAAATAATTTGCCACAATGGCAAGTGGTTGGTATTCAACCTTGCTTTGAGTTGAGTTGCTTAGTGGATTGGATGATTCTCCCACAGTAAAAACAATACATATGGGTCATTTTTACACTTTATTAATTTTACACTCAGTGTGATTTCACACTCTTTCGTAGGCCTCAAGATCAGGTAGATTATAGTAATAGTCACCAATGTACACAGTTTTTAAATGTACAAATATTTATTTCCAAGAATGTGTGTGTGTGCAAATGGGTGAATCTTTGAAAAACAAAACGCCTGTGTAAGTAAAGCAAAGTTACCATGTTTACCCAGGGTAACTGGACTAAGCTCAATGTGCCTTCTAAATTATTTTTAGAAGTTTTATGAAAAACCCATGTTTCTATGTATGTGGTTCTCAAACATTTTCATGTCAAGGACCCCCAAAATTATCTGTATTTGGCCACTGACCCCCATCTGAAAATATGTTGTTCCAGGGACCCCCACAGAAGCAAAGATATGAGTTAAAAACGTTCGCTCTGAAAGAATATATATACGATTTTTACGATTTTTCAAAAATAGCTCGTAGTGCGGCACTCGGTGCCGTGCTATGAGCTTGTAGATCTGCCATTTTTCAATAGCTAAAGTATAACATAATGCTTAAAAACACCAAAATGGTTTAAAATATGGTACCGTCTTGCGGCGCATTATGGCTGGCGAGGGCTGAGCTGCTTCCACCGCCTTGTTGCGCCTCACGGCGGCAGACGAGGCCCCTCCCCCGGCGTTCCTGGGGGGGCGGGGCTTGTAGCGACGCATGATGGCGGGAGAGGTGGGAGGTTCCGTCGGCCTGTAGCGCCTCATGATGGCGGGAGAGGCGTCGGTCAACGCCTTTATCTGTCAATCAAACACAGATAAATACAGTCTTTATCTGTCCATCAAACACAGATAAATAGAGTCTTCATCTGTCCATCAAACACAGATAAATACAGTCTTTATCTGTCCATCAAACACAGATAAATAGAGTCTTTATCTGTCCATCAAACACAGATAAATACAGTCTTTATCTGTCCATCAAACACAGATAAATACAGTCTTTATCTGTCCATCAACACAGATAAATACAGTCTTTATCTGTCCATCAAACACATGGATAAATACAGCCTTTATCTGTCCATCAAACACAGATAAATAGTCTTTATCTGTCCATCAAACACAGATAAATACAGTCTTTATCTGTCCATCAAACACAGATAAATAGTCTTTATCTGTCCATCAAACACATGGATAAATACAGCCTTTATCTGTCCATCAAACACAGATAAATAGTCTTTATCTGTCCATCAAACACATGGATAAATACAGCCTTTATCTGTCCATCAAACACAGATAAATAGTCTTTATCTGTCCATCAAACACAGATAAATACAGTCTTTATCTGTCCATCAAACACATGGATAAATACAGTCTTTATCTGTCCATCACACACAAATAAATACAGTCTTTATCTGTCCATCACACACATGGATAAATACAGTCTTTATCTGTCCATCAAACACATGGATAAATACAGTCTTTATCTGTCCATCACACACAGATAAATACAGTCTTTATCTGTCCATCAAACACAGATAAATATAGTCTTTATCTGTCCATCAAACACAGATAAATATAGTCTTTATCTGTCCATCAAACACAGATAAATACAGTCTTTATCTGTCCATCACACACATGGATAAATACAGTCTTTATCTGTCCATCAAAACACATGGATAAATACAGTCAAAGTCTTTGGTCTGTCCAACACACATTTAGTCGACTCAAAGCTCAAAGGCCTGGGCCGTGGCTCAGCGGTCCAGGCACCTTGGCTGGTAATCCAGTCTGGCAGTGTGCCGCGGGTTCGACTCCCGATCCCGACGGCCTTTACTGCATGTCTTCCCCCCCCCCCCCCCCCCCCATCTCTCTCCCCATTTCCTGTCAGCCTACTGTCTGTCCCTCCATAGAAAATATAGAATAAAGGCAACAGCCACATAAAAAAGCTCAAACTAAAAATATGACTAAAACTTGACATTTCATTAAAAAGACTAAAACATGAATATTTACCTGTTTTGCATAGCTGTGTCTTGCGGCTCGCTGCTTGGCGTCAGACGAGGAGGCCGGGGGAGGGGCGGTGGGCGGGGTCTTTGCTAAAAGAGGAGGGGCCGGGGGCGGGCTCTTTGCTAAAAGGCCCATCGCTGCGCTCTGATTGGACAAGACAACAGAGCACATACATACACACAAACATCAGTGGTGGAAAGTAACCAAGTACATTTACTTAACCCATTCTGACCTGAGATCAGATTCATACGAGGTTTCCACTGGACACACACTACTGGTCTGATTAACCCATTCTGACCTGAGATCAGATTCTAAAAATGTCAGTCGTTCTTCAATTTTTCAAAAATAGCAGACCTACAAGCTCGTAGCGCGCCACTCGGTGGCGCGCTATGAGCTTGTAGATCTGCTATTTTTTCCCAAAACGGGTTCCCAAGGAGAAAGCCTGTTGGCCGTGAATTGTTTCATAGTCTGCCCCTGGCCTGTTCCCCACTCCCACAGCTGTTAGTTGGGTCAACACGGCGGAACGAACCAGGGCAGCGACGGCAGCGTCCGAACACAGTCTGGCCATCTTAGCGGGAGGAGCGCCGTCTTCAGAGATGTTCTCCTTCATCTTGGAGGGAGGAGCGTCTTCAGAGATGTTCTCTTTCTGTGGACAAGAACGTTGAGGAACATTTAGCAAAAAAGGGTTGCATGTTCTCCCCGTGTCCCCTAGGGTAGGTACCCTCACAAAAACATGCAGTAATCCTGGTCTCTAAACTGCCTCCCCCTGGCCAGCCGGGGAGCCTGATGGAGGGGAAAGGAACTGGTTGGAATAACGTGTTCCTTCCACGCGCTACGTCCAACCAGGGAAACTCCCCCCTGTCAGGTGCAAAGGAGCAACTTGGACACTCAGGCATGAAGGAAGCATAAGTTCAAGTCCGTTGCTCTCCCCAGGTTGGCGAAGGGTGTGTAGAGCCCAGGATCACATTAGATCAGTGGTAACCAACCTTTTCAAGCCCAAGAGCCCTTTTTTTCCCCAATTGTAAGCCAAGATCTACCACTAAAACGTGTTAGAAAAAAACACTTGTTTTTTTGCCATTTCTGACAGGCTCAATGCATGTGCACACATCCACACAAAGACTAAAGCTTAAATTAGAATAAATACTTAGAGTAAGTTATATTATCAATGTAAAATAATATTAAGACAAATGTATTAGAAATAAAAAAGATATTAGGACAAAAATACAAATAAACTTCTTTGTTGAGTTTTTTTTTAATAAAAGAAAATGCAAAGGACATGGATTGCTTGTACAGCACAATATTTTGTTTCTCATTTCAATGAATATTCACATTGGCAGATGTTCAAATGACATAGGCATAACATGACCATATATATTTGCACAGATATGGTGACATACTCTCAGGGTCAGCCGACCTTTAATGAGACTGCTGTGACTGCACTTTATTGGCAAGCGTTTTGAAATCTGGTTCATATTTAGTGATTGCCAGTCTGAGGGTGTCATTAAGATGTGAGTCAGTTATACGAGTTCTAAACTTGGATTTGATTATTTTCATTTGTGAAAAGGCCATTTCACATAAGTACGTCGAACCAAAGTAGGCGTGCAGTTTGAGTGCACACAACACAATCAGCGGATACTTCTCTCTGCTCACAAGAGACCAAAATTCCTTCTCTTTAGCTCTGACCTGCAGGTGACAGTCATTTACTAATTCAACAATCTCCATTTCAACATCTGAAGTTAATGCAAACACATCCTGCATTTTTTCGGACAGCAGTTCAATGACAGTAGGCTCAGTAAAGAGAAAAGGGTTTTATACAAAAGCAGCTACTTGACTCATGCGTTGTACTTCAACAAATCTACGATCAAATTCAGATGTCAGTTTGCACAGAATTGCACAGAATTGTTCGGGAATAAAGGCTGTTTTCTCTTTGAGGTTTTTTAACACATTGTCAAGATTTGTGAAGTGATTCAGCTTTCCACGTCGAATCTGTGAGCACCACATATCGAGCTTCAATTTGAACGCATTGATTGCACTGATCATGTTACCAATGTCTCTGTCCTTTCCTTGCAGTTGTCGGTTAAGCTCGTTCAGTTTTGCTGTCAGGTCCGTAAGAAAGCCCAAGTCCAATAACCAAGCATCGTCAGACAGCTGATCATACTCCTCGCCCCTCGACTTGAGAAAAATGATGATCTCTGGCAGTAAATCAAGAAAACGCTGCAGCACTTTCCCCCGACTCAGCCACCTCACGTCTGCGTGAAGAATCAAATCGCCATATTCAGAGTCCAGTTCGTCCAATAAAGACTTGAATAGCCGGTGCTGTAGCGCTTTTGCACGAATTGAGTTGATTATTTTGACAACAACGTTCATCACGTGTGACATGTCAATTGCTTTAGCAGCCAGTGCCTGCTGGTGTATCACACAGTGGTAGTTTACAAACGGCGGAAAGTCTTCGTCTTTTCTGCACAGTGAAACAAATCCAGAATGAACACCAAGCATGGCGGGGGCCCCGTCTGTTGTCCTCTTTCACGGTGAAATCAGCGAAAACCATTCGGACAAATACAATTAGCTGCGCGGTGTCCGTCACATCAGTGGACTCGTCAAACTGAAGTGAAAAGTATTCACAGTTTGACAAGTCTTTGAAAACTTGCTGGGATACATCTTCAGACAGGGATTCCACTCTCCTGGCTACAGTAGGTGCACCAAGCGACAACGACTGGATCAAATCTTTGATTTCCGACTTGTTTTTAAGGTTAGAAAACAAGCAGTCCGCCGCGAGATTCATGATGTCTTTAACCATGTCCCCGTCCGTAAATGGTTTCTTGCGCTGAGCCAAAGCATGGCTAATTCGGAAGGATGTCTCTGTCGCCAGCTTGCTTCTTGCTGTTGTCGGCGGTGCCGTGAAAAGCAGCTGTTGTTTTCGTAGTCCACCTTTCAGTTCATCAATTCGTTTGGACTGTTCAGTGGAAAAAGGTCTTTGAATTGAGGATGCGTGGTAGAATGATGGCGTTCCAGGTTTCCACGTTTCGGCATAGACAACGACTTTTGGCATACGAGGCATATAGTGTTCCCATTTGCTGATGTGAAAAAAAAATCATGCTCCCATTCCTGGTTGAAATGATAGGTTTTGGTTTTCTTTTTCGCTGGACCTTCCATAGTAAGAGAGTAGTCACTGTTCGCCTGTGCAGGTCTAGTAGTGACTGAGTGAGTGAGGCCATTTAGCTCTGTGGGTCTTTATACTGTTTGTAATGTTTTGATATGCATGTCTATTATGCACAACACGGGCGTAACCGCTTACCGGAGATAGCAGTGAAACAATGGAACAAAAGAACTCTGCATACGGCAGTGGGTGTGTCGCGGGCCATCACTGCGCGCTATTGTAAATACACGTTATACAGGTACTGCTCTGTATAGGCAGTGATGGCTGGCTGACACCTCGCGATCGACCTGAAAGGTCTCGGCGAGCTACCAGTAGCTCGCGAACCCCAGGTTGGTGACTCCTGCATTAGATGATTGACACAGGGGTGAAAAATGAGTTACAAAATCGTGGGATAAAAAAATATATATATATTTTTTTTAAAAAGGGTTCTATTTCAGGAAGTCAAAATGGTTCCCGTCAAATTAGTTAACCAATTTAGGCTCGACGTAGAAATTAAAAAATCTTCTAAATCCTGACAGTTTTCTGAAATACATATGTTTCTATATCAGTGGTGGACACCAAAAGGGGTTGGAAGACCAACCTGCGGAGACGAAGACAGATCGGGGGGAGGTCCCGTCCTGTCCGGGGTCTGTCCGGCGGGTTGGGAGGACCACCTCTTTGCCAGAAGGCCCAGAGCTGCACCCTGATCACAGATAGGAGAACTATTAACAGGTGTCCACACGTCCATGGGAATCCAACCGACGGATTCAAAGGACGCGTGTACACGTCCTCCTAGCACATCTTCAATGATATCAGTCGAGAGAATAATATTCTGAATTTCTTTCATTTTGTGTGTTCCTTCTATATCCCAAAGCATGTGGACAGACCTTGACTTTCTCTGGAGACCACATCACGGGGATCTTTGACACCGTCTGTCCTCCTCTTTCAGCTGGCCTGTTGTTAGCTTTCTGAAATTAATCACAGAACGTGACATTATGAGCACACGTTGACAGTAAACGACATAGCGAATGATAGCATGTTGTTCGTATGATATCAGATGATTTAATCTCAATGTCAGTGGTTCTCAAACTATTTCATGTCAAGGACCCCTCGAATTATATGTATTTGACCCTCATTTTAACATGCATTAGTCTACGGACCCCCCATTTAATCACATTTATATATCTCTGGGACCCTAGTTTATATTGTAAAAAAATAAATGTTAATTTATTAACTCTGAGAGTGTATAAATGGAAGCAAATGGACCATTTGGTTCCATTTGTACACTCTCAGAGTTACAGACCCATAAGGGTCCATTTGGTCCCCTGGAACTCCCTCGAGGACCCCTGGGGGTCCCCCCCAGACCCCACAGACCTGCACAGCGGTTGGGGACACCTGGGAGGTGGTTTGTGTCCTCTCCGCTGGACTCCCCAACGAGGATGAAGGACCCACAGCTTCTCCCTGACGGAACAAAAACAGTGTGGTTTTCAACACCTTTCATTTGAAGGTCCATTACTTATAGGGCCGATTCATACTCCTATTTTACCGCTGTTTCGGCGCTACTAAAAAAAGAAAGGGTCCAATTAAATCACAAAGCACATAAACAACTCTTACCTTTTTGTTTGCAGCAGGTGAGGAGGGAGTGGCAGCAGCAGATAACAACATAATAATGGCGTCAGACAACTTCTCCTTCTGTGCATTAAAGAGATATAGAAAATAACGTTAAGAAACGTAAAGGTGCTGTGTGGGATATGTTTTAGAATAACATTAAGAAACATAAAAGGTGCTGTGTGGGATATGTTTTAGAATAACATTAAGAAACGTAAAGGTGCTGTGTGGGCTATGTTTTAGAATAACATTAAGAAACGTAAAGGTGCTGTGTGGGCTATGTTTTAGAATAACATTAAGAAACGTAAAGGTGCTGTGTGGGCTATGTTTTAGAATAACATTAAGAAACGTAAAGGTGCTGTGTGGGCTATGTTTTAGAATAACATTAAGAAACGTAAAGGTGCTGTGTGGGCTATGTTTTAGAATAACGTTAAGAAACGTAAAGGGTGCTGTGTGGGATATGTTTTAGAATAACATTAAGAAACATAAAAGGTGCTGTGTGGGATATGTTTTAGAATAACATTAAGAAACGTAAAGGTGCTGTGTGGGATATGTTTTAGAATAACATTAAGAAACGTAAAGGTGCTGTGTGGGATATGTTTTAGAATAACATTAAGAAACGTAAAGGTGCCGTGTGGGATATGTTTTAGAATAACGTTAAGAAACATAAAGGTGCTGTGTGGGATATGTTTTAGAATAACGTTAAGAAACATAAAGGTGCTGTGTGGGATATGTTTTAGAATAACATTAAGAAGCGTAAAGGTGCTGTGTGGGCTATGTTTTAGAATAACATTAAGAAACGTAAAAGGTGCTGTGTGGGATATGTTTTAGAATAACGTTAAGAAACGTAAAGGTGCTGTGTGGGATATGTTTTAGAATAACATTAAGAAACGTAAAGGTGCTGTGTGGGATATGTTTTAGAATAACATTAAGAAACGTAAAGGTGCTGTGTGGGATATGTTTTAGAATAACATTAAGAAACGTAAAGGTGCTGTGTGGGCTATGTTTTAGAATAACATTAAGAAACGTAAAAGGTGCTGTGTGGGATATGTTTTAGAATAACGTTAAGAAACGTAAAGGTGCTGTGTGGGATATGTTTTAGAATAACATTAAGAAACATAAAAGGTGCTGTGTGGGATATGTTTTAGAATAACATTAAGAAACGTAAAAGGTGCTGTGTGGGATATGTTTTAGAATAACATTAAGAAACATAAAAGGTGCTGTGTGGGATATGTTTTAGAATAACATTAAGAAACGTAAAGGTGCCGTGTGGGATATGTTTTAGAATAACGTTAAGAAACATAAAGGTGCTGTGTGGGATATGTTTTAGAATAACGTTAAGAAACATAAAGGTGCTGTGTGGGATATGTTTTAGAATAACATTAAGAAGCGTAAAGGTGCTGTGTGGGCTATGTTTTAGAATAACATTAAGAAACGTAAAAGGTGCTGTGTGGGATATGTTTTAGAATAACGTTAAGAAACGTAAAGGTGCTGTGTGGGATATGTTTTAGAATAACATTAAGAAACGTAAAGGTGCTGTGTGGGATATGTTTTAGAATAACATTAAGAAACGTAAAGGTGCTGTGTGGGATATGTTTTAGAATAACATTAAGAAACGTAAAGGTGCTGTGTGGGCTATGTTTTAGAATAACATTAAGAAACGTAAAAGGTGCTGTGTGGGATATGTTTTAGAATAACGTTAAGAAACGTAAAGGTGCTGTGTGGGATATGTTTTAGAATAACATTAAGAAACGTAAAGGTGCTGTGTGGGATATGTTTTAGAATAACATTAAGAAACGTAAAAGGTGCTGTGTGGGATATGTTTTAGAATAACATTAAGAAACGTAAAGGTGCTATGTGGGATATGTTTTAGAATAACGTTAAGAAACGTAAAGGTGCTGTGTGGGATATGTTTTAGAATAACATTAACGTAAAGGTGCTGTGTGGGATATGTTTTAGAATAACATTAAGAAACGTAAAGGGTGCTGTGTGGGATATGTTTTAGAATAACATTAAGAAACGTAAAGGTGCTGTGTGGGATATGTTTTAGAATAACATTAAGAAACGTAAAGGGTGCTGTGTGGGATATGTTTTAGAATAACATTAAGAAACGTAAAGGTGCTGTGTGGGATATGTTTTAGAATAACGTTAAGAAACGTAAAGGTGCTGTGTGGGATATGTTTTAGAATAACGTTAAGAAACGTAAAGGTGCTGTGTGGGATATGTTTTAGAATAACATTAAGAAACGTAAAGGTGCTGTGTGGGATATGTTTTAGAATAACATTAAGAAACGTAAAAGGTGCTGTGTGGGATATGTTTTAGAATAACATTAAGAAACGTAAAGGTGCTGTGTGGGATATGTTTTAGAATAACGTTAAGAAACGTAAAGGTGCTGTGTGGGCTATGTTTTAGAATAACATTAAGAAACGTAAAGGTGCTGTGTGGGATATGTTTTAGAATAACATTAAGAAACGTAAAAGGTGCTGTGTGGGATATGTTTTAGAATAACATTAAGAAACGTAAAGGTGCTGTGTGGGCTATGTTTTAGAATAACATTAAGAAACGTAAAGGTGCTGTGTGGGATATGTTTTAGAATAACATTAAGAAACGTAAAGGTGCTGTGTGGGATATGTTTTAGAATAACATTAAGAAACGTAAAGGTGCTGTGTGGGATATGTTTTAGAATAACATTAAGAAACGTAAAGGGTGCTGTGTGGGATATGTTTTAGAATAACATTAAGAAACGTAAAGGTGCTATGTGGGATATGTTTTAGAATAACATTAAGAAACGTAAAGGTGCTGTGTGGGATATGTTTTAGAATAACATTTAGAAACGTAAAAGGTGCTGTGTGGGATATGTTTTAGAATAACATTAAGAAACGTAAAGGTGCTGTGTGGGCTATGTTTTAGAATAACATTAAGAAACGTAAAGGTGCTATGTGGGATATGTTTTAGAATAACATTAAGAAACGTAAAGGTGCTGTGTGGGATATGTTTGGGGGGGGGATAAAGCAAAATGTGTATTGTTATAAAGGTAGAGCTCTGTATTCCGACAGTAATCATAGAATCATAGAATGTTCAGTAACAGGGTTGAGTTCTCTGTTCATTGTTTACCTACCAGGTATGCTATAGTTTCTATAATGTACAGTATTAACAGGGTTAGCATGCTGTCTTTGTTCTCATTGGCACTCTACTTAAGTGACTATTTAAAAAAGTCAAGAGACTAAATTGAATCACCTTAGCAGACCTTGTATTGAACTGTACTCTTTTATGACTCACCCGCAAACTGTTAAAAGCATTAAATCAATCAATGAATCAATATCCTTGTTATTTGACTAGAGTTCATGTCCACTCTGTACACTTGAAACTATAGGACAGTAAACAATGAAGCTAGCATCTGTCTTAAAAACAACACGCCATCTAAATTACATTCTGTGCATTTGAAACTACATAAAAATCGATGTTAATTTCAATTCCGCGACAAGACCACCAACCTGGCGGAGAGAGTGTGGGGATGACAGATCCGTGGCAGTGTCTGTGGTGGCTGCTGGCGTTACAGTTGTGGTGGAGGAGGGTGCAGGGGCGGTCTTTACAGGTGAGGTGGTGGAGGTGGCCACTGGGGCGGTGGAGGTCTTTACAGGTGAGGTGGTGGAAGTGGGCACTGCAGGGGCGGTAGAGGTCTGTACAGTTGAGGTGGAGGCTGGGGTGGTGGGGGTCTTTACAGGTGAGGTGGTGGCCACTGGGGCGGTGGAGGTCTCTACAGTTGAGGTGGCCACTGGGGTGGTGGAGGTCTTTACAGGTGAGGTGGTGGAGGAGGCTGGGGTGGTGGGGGTCTTTACAGGTGAGGTGGGCGCTGGGGCGGTGGGTGTCTGTGCTGAAGGGCCTGCCGCCGCAACCTGATGGAACAAACACACACGAGATTAGACCACAAAACAACCTGATGGAACAAACACACTAGAGATTAGACCACAAAACAACCTGATGGAACAAACACACACGAGATTAGACCACAAAACAACCTGATGGAACAAACACACTAGAGATTAGACCACAAAACAACCTGATGGAACAAACACACACGAGATTAGACCACAAAACAACCTGATGGAACAAACACACTAGAGATTAGACCACAAAACAACCTGATGGAACAAACACACATGAGATTAGACCACAAAACAACCTGATGGAACAAACACACACGAGATTAGACCACAAAATAAATATTTGAGATAATCGCAATTATTTTTGCACGTCGTCGTCATTCCATGTTGAAAAATATTGATACATTTTCAAACATTTTAGCAGAAATAACTGATCTACAAGCTTACAACGCAGCCATCAGCTATTTCAGCTAATTTTACATATTTTGAAAGTATACAATTATTAGAGAAGTCCTGATACTGTATTGGTATCGGGAAAAGTATCGGATCGGCCCATATTTGTCATATCGGTATAGGTGAATATGCCAGTCTAACCACCGATCCGACACAGGGGTAAGGGGTTGACACTAAGGGCCAATTCATACTCCTATTTTAGAGCCGAATAAAAGTCGGTTCGACAATGTGCCGTCATTTGAGGTTCGGGGGGGGGCGGGTACCGTCCTAAGGTCGGCTCTTTGGTGCTACTGAAAATATCTGACGAGCCGAGATCATTTCGGCACTACAGCGCCGAAACAGCGGTAAAATAGGAGTATGAATCGGCCCTATGGCAGGTAGATGCTGGGCATGTATGTGCATGTGGAGTTTGCTTTGGAGTTGCCTAAACTGCAAGTGCACATTTGAGTGAGGAGTCTGCTATAAACACAACATGAGATATATAGCTATAGCTATAAACACAACATGAGATATATAGCTAGATAGCTATAAACACAACATGAGATCACGACACTGGTATCGGTATTCAGTAAATCATGATCGGATTAGAAGCAAAAAAAGTGTATCGGGACATCCCTAAAAATTATTAAATGTCAGTCATTTCTTTATTTGTCATATCTGCCCCATTTCTTTTACAACGATTAAAGCCTAAATATGTATGTTACATTGTGCAATGCTAAAAACACAATTAAACTGTTCATCGAATTTCTAATCGTGACAGTCCTATACCACCTTTTCTGGCTCAGGGTTCACTTAAATGTCTTGAACATTGATTGATTGACATTTTTATTTCACAGGATGTAGAATAGGTACATTTCAAACAAAAGCACAGGTCAATACAAAAACTTGTACTTTGAGGACGGCACCGAAAAGCAGTTGTTTACATCAGGATCCTCCATTTTCAATTCATCAGATAATTTAAAGATGTACTGTACAGATTTACACTTCGATGAAAAACAGGAAATCGCGATGGAGACTTATGCCGATGAAGAGCTGGCATGCAGAGAAAGGAGTGTCAGTGGTGCACATAAGCAAGAACTGCACATGCTTCTACAGGACATGCTTGTATTAAACATTGCAGAACTGGCACTTCCCAGCACAGAGTCACTGTACAGCTGCACGACTTCTGACTCCAGTCACCAGGAGTTAATATCTGAGGTGGTTGATAACATTTGTATTTTGTTCTAATTGGAAGACATTTTTATGAACACTCAAGTCAAGTGAGCACCATGGCACAGGCAAAGCACATTTTACAAGTCATCTGTGATCCCTTTCATGATGTAGAATCTGGAATTCCATAATTCTATGCATATTGCATGTGTTTTGTGTGCTCATGCATCCTGTTGTCACCTATGGGGGTGCTAGAATACTGTATGCTTTGCTGTGTACTCTGAAATAAAACATCTCATCATCTCATCATCAAAGCACAATACGGTGGACGACTCTAAAAGGAAAAAAGCAAACCTTGACAGACAGCGGGACAGTGACTGGAGTGCTAACTTCCTGTTGCATTAGAGCTGGCGAGGAGGATGCCGTGGAAGTCTTGGCTGAAAGGCCCCTAGCAGCTTTCTAATAGAACAAAAATATGATATTACACAATACACATACAATAAAAAATCTCTCCAAATACAAATACAGTAATATATTCGATATGGCTCAATGGGGGCACAATGCACACACACAGCACACACACAACACACACACACACACACACACACACCAAGAGGTATACGCAAACACAGTGACAGAGAACATCATGTGATTTGGGAAAACGTGGCGGAGAATTCATGTCAGTGGCACATTAATTCTCTGCCGTGTTTTCCCAAATCGCATGATGTTGACATTTTATATGTAAAGCGCTTCGGATAAAGGTGACAAACCTTTACTGTTCTCGGAGACCACATCACTGGAACTCTTGAGCTTGTCTGCACTCCAGAAACTGGTCTGACGTCAGCTTTCTAATAGAACAGAAATATGATATATCACGCATACAATACATTGACACGACAACGCGTATTCAGGGCGGAGTCACCACCCCCAGGGTAAGTTGTGATTTGCTCTCGTTCACTGCAATGCAATTTGCGGCATTTCCAAAACGATATTGCGCAGAGTAGCGATTATCAAACGTATTTGCAATGCCATAAGTTTAAAGATCTGTTGCCCGTGGACAAGGCACGTTACCTCCGCAGGTTAGATATTATCGGCATAGATGTTTGTCCGTATGTGATTAAGGATTGGAAAAAGTTGCATTGGCAGCCATAGAAAATTCTGCCAGGGTAAAAAGACCGGATGTGACGTTTTTGGGCGTTCCTGTCTTGTTTCGTGTCAGTGTATACAAAATCTATACAAATACAGTAATATATTCGATATGGCTCAATGGTGACAGACACACAAATTGTTACTCAATGTGTCTATGGTGGCAATGTAGTAAGTGGTTGCTTACCATGCCCATAACATCAAAGGTACCCAAACAGAGAAATCATGTGCCACTGCATTTTATCAAGACAAACCTTTACTTTTGGAGGAGACCACATCACTGGAATATCTGAGCCTCTTTGCACTCCGGAATCTGCTTTCTGAAATATGAAAACAATATTAAAACAGAAAATACTTTTATGTGACAGACCTTTGTTTTAGCTTTAAATTTGAAACACAATGCAGATGCCAAATCTATACAGTGAAAATTCAAACCTGGGCAGACACTGTGGATGTCGTCAGTGGAGTGATAACTTTTTCAATGTCCTGTT
Source organism: Protomyctophum bolini (assembly GCF_963924005.1). Lineage (NCBI taxonomy): Eukaryota > Metazoa > Chordata > Actinopteri > Myctophiformes > Myctophidae > Protomyctophum > Protomyctophum bolini. The sequence goes on from NC_137871.1 coordinate 42,342,969, forward strand.
CTATTACAGCAGGTGAGGGGGCTGCTGGAGTGTCAACAGGTGTTGCTAAAATGCGCTGAGTTTTCTGAAATAATAAAAAGACATAAAAAGACGTGGCACGAGGAGCAGCAGGTGAAGCAGGAGCAGTCTGCAGTGAATACACCGGTAGAACACTTTAAAAAATGACAATGACAGCCACCCTAGTGCATGACGAACTAATGCTATTCTCGATATTCAATAATATTGAATTTAATTTGTCACTTACTTTCACTGTCCTCCGATGTCTCCACCGAACAATAGTAGGACTCGGTACAGGCTCAGTAGAGAGAATCTCAATCTCCATCTGTACATTAAGTACAACATGTAGAACAACACAGCGCATACATTACACCATGATGTTACATTATGGAAAATTACTAACCTGGACACCCTCTGTCATGTCTTGTTGCATTACAGCAGGTGAGGGGGCTGCTGGAGGGTCAACAGGTGTTGCTAAAATGCGCCGAGTTTCCTGAAATAATAAAAAGAGGTGAATACACCGTTAGAACACTTTAAAAAATGACAATGACAGCCACCCTAGTGCATGATGAACTAATGCTATTCTCGATATTCAATATATTTAATTTAGTTTGTCACTTACTTTCACTGTCCTCCAATCTCTCCGCCGTGTCCTCCAATCTCCCCGCTGAAAAATAGTAGGACTCGGAACAGGCGGAGAGGGAGTATCCATCTGTACATTAAGTACAACAGTAGAATAACATGTAGAACAACACAGCACATACATACATTACACCATGATGTTACATTATGGAAAATTACTAACCTGGACACCCTCTGTCATGTCTTGTTGCATTACAGAAGACGAGGCTGATGCAGTAGCGCCCTAATAGAACATAAATAACAATGAACAATAATAGGTAATAGCAAAAGGCGAGGATTTAACATCAGTTTCCCAATCTACAAAAACAAAAATAATAAATAAAACAACAGTGTAAGTAATTAATGTTATTTGTACAGAAATTGATGTTGTGCATTGTCTAAATTAGAAAAACAAATCATAGTGGCATTCGTTGTTTGACTCTCTGTTTCTGTGCATTTTTTTTTATAGAAGTCAAGACATTTCATTCACAACTGCATGACTGCATAAAATAAACTATTACTTTTATATAGAATGACAACTTTCTATCCAGGTCTGGTCCATTGGTCTTGCCCACTTCCATAAATGTTGTCATTCTTTAAACATATACACATAAAAACAAACTAAGAATATAATATAAAATGCAAAAAGAACATAATCTCGATTTGGAAAACGATAAAGAATGTGGAAGTAAAGGTAGAGAGAGAGAGAGAGAGAGAGAGAGAGGGGACCCTCCATAAAAAAATAACAGTAATGGATCCTATATTATAGCCATACCAGATCAACTCTGGAATTTTCTGCACATTGTTGTTATTGTATTGCATTAACTGTCGACATGTGTATGTTATAGGCCTATCAATGTTTTCTTGGCTTTTTTTCATTGACCAACCCCCTTCTTCCATTTTTTTCTATGTAAAATGTAAATAACAACACGTACGATGTGAATTATGCACAAAACATTTCACACAATGCCACCCATTTTTTCAATTATGTAAACCTTGATGTTACAAAGCTGATTCTGATGTAGGCCTATCATTTGTGAGCAAAATGAAATAAAAACTGAAAATGAGAAAAAGGGGAAAAAGTTGGCATTAGCCTATTAAATCAATTTTGTCATGATTGGGATTTTATAAAGTCATATGGCATTCAAATGTAGTACACAGTATTTTATAATGTTTCCAATTAGGCCTATAATGTCCACGCGTAATGCATTAATATGACATTATACACGCAGTTTAAAGTATGTTACATTACCGTTAATTCAACCTCCAAGGGTGAATCTTCTCCAAAAAGTGCATGTGGTGAACGAACCAATTCCTTTCCGCATCTTTTCCGTCTTGTTGGGTCTTTGAAACAGAGACCATGAGGCTTTCCTCCGGGGGGGTGGAAAGCCTGGTGAGGCGAGGTTAACTGGGACGTGAGGGCCGATTCATACTCCTATTTTAGAGCCGAATAAAAGTCGGTTCGGCTCTGTATCTGAATCGGCCCTAAGGGCCGATTCAGATTCATACTCCTATTTTACCGCTGTTTCGGCGCTGTAGTGCCGAATTGATTTCGGCTCGTCAGAAATTTTCAGTAGCACCGAAGAGCCGACTTTAGGACGGTACCCGCCCCCCCCCCCGAACCTCAAATGACGTCACATTGTAGGCTCTACAGCGCCCAACCGACTTTTATTCGGCTCTAAAATAGGAGTATGAATCGGCTCTAAGTCGGGACTTGATCACCCCGGCTGGGTCACCTGAGTGAGGGGTATGATGTTGGGAGACCCGAAACCCTGATGACCTTGGGATACATCACTGAGGATACGTCACAGTTGCATCCATGTATGTAGCCTTGCCTATGTATTTTGTTTTTTTAGGCATAATATGTTAATATATTTAAAATAAACCCATAGCACCACCATTAGACTTTTCATGTTGCGCACCCCCTGGAAGGCGCTCGCGCACCACAAGGGGTGCACGGGGAACCACTGGGCTATAACTAGTATATCACTTTTGTATTTTACTCAAGTACATTTTGATTAGTGATTACCATACTTTTACTCGTTTTACGTAACTTTTACATTGCAGTATTGATACTTTTACTTTTGTTTATTGTTAGCTACTATACCTTAGCATAGCACATAAAATACATGACATAATATGAAAACATTTTACAAAACAGTAAAAGCCTACAGTTAAAAACCTCAAATACAACCAAATGTTAAAACAATGCATGTACCGTAAGTAAAGCATGAGTAGCCTACTTTTTCCAACACTGCCTACTAACAAGCTAGGGTAGTACTAGTGATAGGCTTACTAGTGGCAAACAAACGTAGTTAAACTAGTACTAGTAGCATGACTACTAGCTTAATTTAACCACATATTTCTTAGCCACACTGCAGGCAGGATAGTAATTTAAAAAAAAAATACAAATAAATATGGAAGGGGGCTGGGGCAATAAAAACAGAGCATTTCATATTTAATTTAGTCATAACAAATTTTCATTTTTAAAAGACCTCTGCTGGATTCCGTCGCCCGCCACATAAAAAAGAGTAGATCTACAAGCTCTACAGCGCAGCGCGCTGCACGCCCGCCGTCAGCTTGGAGATCTACGGTCCTGTGTCAAGACGTCACGACGTTGACGACGTAACGCCGTGACAACACGCGTTGAATCATCGCGAGTTTGCCAGAAAGGACAGATCTACAAACTATCAACGCGTAAGAGCGCGACGCGGTGATGGTTTGTAGATCTGACCTCTTGTTGTGCGAGCGACACCGTCGTACCGAGGAGCATTAAAAAAACAGTATTTCTTTACCAGGGTTGCCATGTCTGATTATTATATTTTTTCTTCTTCTGGGAAGTTGTTGGTAAATATTGGTAGTTGCGGACTTGCTTTTTTAGTTGCTTATTTTGGGCTTGTTTCATAAATAAATGTTTAAACTAACTAGTGGTTCTTAAACATTTCAATGTAAAGGAACCTGATGAGTTAATATGAAACTGTTAATAAAGAATAAAGCAAGCAAACCCATCCAAAGTTCCATACTAGATTTAGTGTTGTTAGCCTATAATCATGGTTCAAAGATTATATTTCAGTTGCCCCCCCCCCCCCCCCCCCCCCCCCCCCCCCCCCCCCCCCCCCCCCAGCCATGCTGCCCCTCTCCCCCCATTATGATGATGATTCGGGAATCGGAACAGGTTTTAAACTAAGTTGTTTCATGATAACTACTTTGTATGTATATGTATTGCCATGCTTTTGTACTTGCTTAATGTAAATCGCTCTGGATTAAATTTAAGAGCGTCTGCTAAATGCCTAAAATTGTAAATTGTAAATTATCATACTTACTACTACTAGTTTTAGGCTCGGTTTTTCCTTTTCCACAGCCCTGGTTCGCTTATTTCTCTCTCTCAAAGTGACACAATGTGGCAACAGGGTCTTACCGTGTCGTACTCGTCGCCTCCTCCTCCTCCGTCCGGCTGTGGCTGTGTTGTAGGCCCGCTGCTGCTGCTGCTAGCGTCTTCTGTTCCCCTCGACGCCATGACGGCGGCCCGGCGTTTGTTTTCAATCAAAGCACGAGTCAAAGTGGTCGTAATCTCACGGACAGAGTTTAGTTTGTTCGCAAACTGAGCTACTTCTAGTGTCTCGCTCGCGCTCTCTCTCTCTCTCTCGGCCGTTGGTAACGGTTGGCCCCCTTTCGGCTTTGTCCGTCTGCACATCCGCTCTGCAGCGGATACGGAAACATCGGCCGTGCGTGTCGTGTGGCGTAGGCGGGGTCTAAAATGATGATAAAATAATATTATTCTTTTCAGTAATAATAAAACAACAATACTTGTATCATGTTTATTGTAACTGTAACTATGTTGTGCCTTTCGAAAAGCCTCGACAATAAACATGCTAAATGATGAATGTGAATAACAAGAGTCTCTTCTCTTTCAAAATGTCATGAATTTGCATATATAAATAATAATTGTGAGGGTAGTTTACTAACTTTACTTGACATGAAAACGTTTGCGAGTACCCTGCACCGCTGATACCTGATAGGCTATAGATTTAGTTTTATTCAGAAAACTAAAGATTTAGGAGACATTTGCATAGAATCAGCCTCAGGTGTGATACAACTGTAAAGTACATTAAAGACACTTGTCGTAGCAAAAGACATCACATATCAGAAGAAAAGGTAAAAAAAAAAAAAAGACAAATCTATCCTTAATAAAATGTAAAAATAATTTAAAACTCCCTACATGATGATCATTCCGTCCGACCTTTTCCACCAGCCAGGATGTTTCTGTTTAAAATGTCAGGTTTAGTCAGTTTGTATGCAGTGCCAAGACTGTTCCACAAGGTGGCACCAATGTATTTGAAGTGAATGTTCCCTTTATGCCTGTCAGTCATTCAGTCAACAATAGCCTACTATAGCCTGCTTTTTGTGTGCGTCACTGACCAGAATATATTATTAAAGGGCCAAGCAGTCCTGAAAGGACTTGGTCCTTTATTGTTTTTGTAGTTTTTTTTTCTTCCGCCAAAAATAGCAGTTCTGGCTGAACCGTGCTGAACCGTGGATATGCATTGCAAAGGCTGGCTACGCGAGACTAACAGTGCGTTTTAACAGTGGGAGAACAACGGCGAGCAACACATGAATTTCATTGGCTGTCGCCTAATCGCTCGCTATTGCACCCTATAGATACATTATTTTCATATTTTCGGGCGACATGCCTCCGCCCACTTTTCGACCATGGCCTGTTCGCCTGCTATCGCCACTAGTTGCCGGGTCTCATTGACAAATAATGCACTTCCGGAGAATTCGGACAACACACTGCAGGCACAGTTCAGCTTCAGCAAGGAGTTTCATCTTTATTAAACAAATCATCATCGTTGTCATCATCATCATTATCATCATTATCATCATCATCATCATCATCATCATCGTGTTTTCTCTCCAGCTCAGCCACCATCTTGTTTCCCTCCTCCCTGGCCCTGTGACTCTTTAGCAACCAATCAGCATGAAGTTGAGGAGGGGGACACAACTGGAACGAACGAACACACACACACACACACACACACACACACACACACACACACACACACATTTGAAATGTTTATTTATGTCCACATAATGAGAAGTACATGAATACCTTGTACAAAGGACATAAACACTGCCAGTGCAGTTTGACAATAGGAGAGCAGTCAGTTAATTACAACGTGCATGGACGGCAAAGCATCCTTACAGTACAGCTGACATGTCGGACACAGGGCAGCAGACATAAATCATGGATAAAGGAAACAACGCCTCCTCCAAATTGAGTGGCTTCCTATAATGGTTGAAACTGAGCAGTACCTCGCTAACTGCTTGGCTCTCCTTTTGGAAAGGTCAAATTTGTAAGAACCTCACAACCAACTTATGCACATGCCCTAGGCTGCCATAAAAACTGTAGCCTAGCTGTGAGATGGTCTGCATTAGCTGCTGATACTTCAGCACTTTGGTTAGAAAGGCTTCTTCCAGGCTAGTTAAAGGTACAGCCGACCTCGAGAATGAACACCTCTCTATGGTTTTCATTTACAACAATGACATCAGGGGTGTTAGCTGAAATGTTAGAGAACACAGCTAGGATCATCATTGCACAGGTTAAACATCCTCGGCTTCACAGTAGAAAGCTTATAAAACACTAGACCTAGAATGCCTGTGATATATGTAACAACAAGAGCCGTTCTAGGGCTAATAAAACACACACACACACACACACACACACACACACACACACACATACAAGTGAAATACTCAAGTAAATGTAATTAGTCTAGTCCAGCACAGTCAATAAGTTCCTTGGTGTTGTACAGTAGGCTATTGGTTCCCAAAGTAGGGGTACTTGAGGGAGTTCTAGGGGGTACCAAGCTCAATTAGAGATAATTAGGAACCAAATGGACCCTTATGGGTCTGTAACTCAGAGAGTGTACAAATGGACACTTGGAAATATCCTACCAATTTCATATGACATGCCTTTTTTTTCCACATATATATAATAATATTTATTAGTTTTATATATATATTAGAGTGAATACATATGTTTAGATGCCTGTGACAGCCTGTCAGCTCGTCAGTCAATGCTGCTCCGCTTGTGTACAATAGAAAAACAGGTGAGGACAGCTGTCCTGGCGCACGTTCAAGTCCAAGGTTTTGCGGAAATAATAAAAGCCGATGATAGCCATGTGGAAATTGACGCCAGCAACCAGGCATAGAAGTGGCAAATATAACCACACGCAGCAATGACACCGGCATGACGACACGCATCATACAACACCGCGGGGACCCCCCTTATCCGCGGACCCCCGCGCAGTATCCCGCGTTCCATTTGGACACTCTCAGAGTTAAATTATAACAGCAGTTGCCAGTTTTACAATAATAAATTGGGGTACCAGAGATAGAAATGCCATTAAATCGGGGGTCCGTATCATAATGCGTGTGAAACTGGGGGATCCATGAAATAAATGTTTCGGAATCACTGCTAGAGCCGTAAAAACCCTCTCTTATCGGGGGCACTGGGCATATGGAGAACCGAGATGACTGGAGACGACGATGGAGGGCTCGTCTGAGGACGACGTAGAGAGAGGGCATATGTTTTCAAAAGGGGGGGTCCGTGGCCTATTAAATGTTGATTTGGGGGTCCTTGACAGGAAAAAGTTTGGGAACCACTGGAGTACGCTACCTGTATGCTCGCAGCCTGGGTTTGGACTACTTCCTGTGTTCTGGCCGCCTGACCTTGGACTACTTCCTGTGTTGTGGCGGCCTGGCCTTGGACTACTTCCTGTGTTCTGGCGGCCTGGCCTTGGACTACTTCCTGCACCGTCTCCAGGTATGACACGGTGCTCTCCAGAAGCGTCACCATGTTGACGCGCCGCCCGCAAGGCATGCTGGGTAGCAGCTGCCTCAGCCTGTTGCAGCTGTGGGTGATGCGTTTCCTGTTCAGAGTGATGACATCATTAACAAGAAACTATATATGTGTGTGTGTGTGTGTGTGTGTGTGTGTGTGTGTGTGTGTGTGTGTGTGTGTGTGTGTGTGCGTGTGCGTGCGATGATTACATTGGCTGAGCCATGTAATCTTACTTACGTCCCAGTAGCTACCCTCGATCAGAACCACTAGGGAAAGACAGGGCCGCACAATCCGTTGGAACCACTCCGGAACTACTATGCCGGGACTGAGAGGTACAATTCTGGCATGTGGATACAATAACTGCTTGAGCTATAACGGATTATGGTGCGCACAAACACACAGTGACACACACACAGTGACACACACACACACACACACACACACACACACACACACCTGCGGTGTCTCTCCAGGAGGACGTTGGTTTTGTGTGCGTTGCTCTGCCTCTTCATCTCCACGTGCGCGCCCTTCCTCTTCACCTCTCTGGGGGTTAAAGGTCAGGTCAGGGGGGTCACCACCAGCGATCAGCAATCAAACACAAGCATTGTGGTGGCCTAAAAAAACCAAAAGATTACCCAACATTTGTTTGATTGTGTTTGATACGTGTGAAGGCAGGCCTCAGTCAACAATAATGTCTGTATAGGAAACTAGGAACACAACCTGACATCGATCAAAAAGGGTCATATTAGCCTAAACTTACCCTACAAGATCTCCCTCCACACAGCTGGTTCAAATGGACGATCAATACTTATCAAGGGCTGAAGTGTACAGGGCACCATGCATTGAACCCACACAGCAGGACAGGAGGAGGTATAGGCTTGTGTCAAGAGACTTCACTAGAGCCATTGATCATGCATTGGAATCAGTGGTGTCCGTCTGTCTGTGTGATTTTGAAAAGGTTTGTTCTTGGCAAAGAGATTAGCAAAGAAACCAGTTTTCCAGTGGGGTCACGAAATGATCAAAAGTATTTTACACACCTGAATAGAATTCAACAGAATGAGTGAAATACAAATTAATGTAGTAATGATTACAAATACATTTTAGCCATTGTTACACCCTGCGTAGACCTATAGGCACCTATATGTGCGGACATATTACGTGCATGAAATGACCTCCGGCTTCAGGTTGAGGTCGCGAGTCAATGGCAGCATTATTTTAGGGCCGGGGCTGAAAGGTTTGGGAACACATGCAATAGAGAATAGACCAACACCAACACCACATCACAGCCATGCTATTGTCACAGACCCTTGGCCTACTAGGGCTTATATCTTTGCTTGAGGAAGAAATAGTGTCCACAACACAGTGGTATGAAAAACTCAGCTCCACTGGTTTATTGATTCAACATTTCGATCACTGGGATCTTCTTTGGACAAAAATTTGGCCCGGACATTTTCAGACTGGCCCACCACAACCAGCACGCAGATACTCTACTGACTTTTCAGGGGTCGAGGCCCATATACAAATACTTGAAATACAAGCCCTTAATTAATACCTCCTCAGGAATTCCTGGCATGTTAGAGCGTGTCTAGAGTGGAGGTGCATAATATGCACTATTATTACCTTTGTTAGTTTACTTTTCTATGTCTTTGCTTCCCACAGATTCTGAGTTGCCAATCAGTGCATTGGGAGCACCTGGCCAGTGTTCCCAGTCCCAGTGTGCTCTATAAAGGGCTGGGAGTTGGCCGGCCTCACTCTGAGCTCTCTCCCTGCGACATACTAGCGTCATGTCCAGGGGTTGTACTTGTACATCACATCAAGCTGCCACACACTACAGAAACAGGAGATAAGCTCCTGCCCCTATGGGCCTCATGGCCCGGCAAGGCTACTTACTTACTACTTACTGTCTCTCTCCTTCCATGAGAGCATTGTTTTGTTGGCCACCGTACCCTCACTCTCTCTCTCCTCCCATGAGAGCAGCAGCATTGTGTTACCACACATCCACTCATCTACACTACCGATCTACTGATTAACACAATCTACTTAGTACTTTAGTGTTGTTTGATGCATATTGAGGTAATTTATATTGTAAATAAATGTTTGTTTTGTGCACTTTTAAACAGCCGTGTCTTCCTCCTTTTTTATGGCCCAAGACTGAGCCAGGTCACTGTGTAGTCTAGCCCCTCTCGGAACCCCCTGGGTCGTACTAGTCAGATGGGTGGCCGATGTGCATCAAAATACCCAATTTCTGAATGAACAAAACTCCTACTGAAACCAACCTTTTGATAACCTTTGGGTGGCATGAATCATGATTGTCAAAAAGTTGAGGGGATTTATTTATTATAATTATATACTATTGTTTTACAGTAAAAGAGTTGAGAGCTAAAGATGTGATGATCTTATCGTGTAGAATAGATGACACTGTTTTCTTTCCCGTAACAAGTCAAGTTGTCTCTGTTTCACATTTCGTCATGGCACAGAGAGATAAGAGGGCTCTTCTCTGCTGATCTCTGTCAGCCATTATCACAACCATCACACTGACGCACGCACGCATGCACGCGCGCACACACACACACACACACACACACACACACACACACACACACACACACACACACACACACACACACACACACACACACACACACACACACACACACACACACACACACTGCAGCTATTTCTCTGTAGGGAAAGCAGTGCAGACCATGTACGGAGCCTGTGGTCAAGTTTACTAAGTATTGAGGGTTTAAAAATACACCGATAGTGCTGTGAGCTGTCTGAAACTATCCATGAAATATATATGGAAAAGTTTGTGACACAATTTTATACAGTAGAGGGGGTCCCTGCTTCATCTCTCTCTCAGCTAAGGGGTCCCTGTTTCATCTGTCTCTCAGCTAAGGGGTCCCTGTTTCATCTGTCTCTCAGCTAAGGGGTCCCGGACCCTGCTTCATCTGTCTCTCAGCTAAGGGGTCCCTGCTTCATCTCTCTCTCAGCTAAGGGGTCCCTGCTTCATCTCTCTCTCAGCTAAGGGGTCCTTGGTCATTGTTATTTTTGTACAGTGAGTCAAGAGTTACTATAAAAACCTTCCCAAGTGACTGCCACTAACAGACTGCTTTCATTTGTATCTCTCTCTCTCTCTCTCTCTCTCTCTCTCTCTCTCTCTCTCTCTCTCTCTCTCTCTCTCTGTAGGTCAAGGTCGAGTGCCCTCCATCAGAGCAGCTGGCTCAGAGAGGACACTATAATAGACATGCTAAAACCTTCTGTGGAACAGAACCAGAGCAGGGCGCCCCTTAGTGTTCACATTCAACCATACATTACATTCTTTTATGCAGATGTATTTACCCAAATCTGAACATGTTTTTTTTCATCGTGGGACACCACAATGGAAACATTAGCAATAATTGTAAGAACCATATACCACTAATTTGTATTCAAGCCGTAT
>NC_137871.1:42356372-42366372 GCF_963924005.1 Protomyctophum bolini
GTTCATATTCTATATTGTCATGTCTGTTATGGTCCTATGTGGCCCTAGTGGTGTTTTGGTCTGTGTATAATCCACTGTTAGTGTTTTCCAGTGCTGACGATGGATGGTGCGAGTGGCAGTAGAGATTGGAGGCGTGGAGATTGGGACACACCTGGGCCTCATCACCACCCAGTATAAAAGAAGAGAGCCCACAAGCTCTCTTTTGCCATTGTAACAAACACCACATGCTGCTGAGACCCTGTTTTTCTGTGAAACAATGCTAGTCAGACAAAGTCACTATTCAGACAAAGTTGTTAGTCAAAGTTACTTTAAGCAACTCAACTCAATTAACCACTGTCCAAGTATCCCAAACCATTTGCCTGCCTGCGTGTACTGCAATAGAAGGGAAGCTGTATATGGTAAGGGTGTGCTGCTATTTTCTTTTGTTGCCCCAGTTTTGCCCCATTGTTTCTGTTTAGTCAGGGAGCCTATAGATTGTGATTTTCCTTTTGGTGTAGTATAGATTGTTTGTTTGTTATTTTAGCATTATTTAGCATTGGCCACCCTGACGGCATATATATGCACGCTTGCCCTCTATATCTAATTACTGTGAAGCCTTTTTTTCTCAATAAATGTGCACCTTTTTTGCCTGAATTGGTTTGTGATCCTTGACAGCCACACATATATTACTCCTTTGGAGCCAAGACCCCACATAGGGTCATAAGGTCGTAATTTATGTCATGATGTGAAGCATGGCAGTGACCAAGTGTAAAATGACTTAGACTGGACCTCTTGTCCACTAGTCCCTTCCTAACAGTTTAGTCTAGTTTTTATTTGTTGACGAAATTGTCAGTATATTTAGTCTTAGTTGTTAGTCATCATAGCTTAGTTTTCATTTAGTTTCCATTTAGTTTTCGTCAGTGGAAAAAGTTGTGACTGTAAAAACAGTCATTACGACGGCATCAAGACCCGCCAAAACACATTTTAGGATTTGAAATGAAAACTATTCAATAGACTATAGCCTATGGTCAAAATTTATTGAAAGGATAGCCCCTTGAGATGCAGCATCTCATTTTAGAGGGGGTCCCGTATACAGGGAAAAACATTACATACAGTACAGTTCAGTTACACAAATAGACAGTGCACAATAGACAATACAGACATGTACAGATACAGTTAGCTTGCTCATCCTCTCCCACCCACTCCACCATCCCCCCAACACTTTCTGGACAAGCATATTGAGACTAGTACAGTACAGTGATTTGAAACAGGGGTCAGAAGTAAACAACAGTATGACTAAAATTAAAATTAAAATTTGCTGCCAAAAACAACATTGGTGCCCTGCTGGGTGCAGCCATTAATGGGGTACAGTACAGGCCAGGTGTAGCTAATCAGCTTAACCCTAGAACACTAAACGGGTGATTTTCATAATGTTGCTGATGTCTGAGGTGGGTGGGTCTTTCAGTACCTTCATGATGCTCAGTGACAGCATAGAAGGTAAAGGAAAGGTACTATGTTTACCATGGGTAACTGGACTAAGCTCAAGAACTTGTTCACAGCCAGGCCCTGCTCATAGAACATTTCATGGTAGGGGTTCAATGCCTTGTCCAAGGGCACTTCAGCGGTGGTAATTGTAACGTGCCTGTCCGGGAATACGAACTAGAGACCTTCCGATATCAAGACTGCTCCGCAAACCGTTCGGCCACCGCTTGGTGGTTTGTTTCCCTGTCCACCCACATCCCTGTTTTTTCTCCACCCACATCCCTGTTTTTTCTCTACAGGCAGGTGTTCGCGTGAATTTCACCCGTGTTTTTGTGATAGTGTGATAGAGAAATAAAAATCCCATACACCCACAATGGACTGGATGGTATTTTCTTCACTGGACCACTCTCACATGTCTTATAGGAATGGGTGGACCAAAGGAGAAGTACGGTTCCCAACTTAATTTCTCCTTTTATAGGAATATTTAAAAAAAGTATATACAAGTAGGCTACAATTATGCAGCAGCACCAACAACAAACAAAGAAATACAAATATGTTGAGCATTATAATGTCTCCTGCATGCATATTATATTACCTTGTATTTCTATTAACTATTCAATTAATTTGAACATGTATATATTTACAATAACCATGGAAAACATATAGATTTAACATTGGAAAACATTAAAATATTGGTAGGGTATATACATGTAGGGTACTACTGGCCAATCTGGACTTGAGGGGCACAATACCCACCTGGAAATACACTGGCACTGGGGCAACCCTCTGTGGATTTGTCAAAAGTCATGAAACAAAAGTGAAATCCCGTTTGTACAGTATAGATACCTAGAAAGCATGAGGAAGTCACCCAGCGTTACTATCTGTCACGCTATCATGTCTGTGTGTCTTCCCTCCGTCAATCTGATCCAGTGACGTATTGTGAGACAGGATAATAACGTCCCCCAATGGGTTCACTGTCAGCCTGTCAGGCCGTTGGAAAGGTTAGGAAAGCCTGTTTCCATCTGTGTATAGGCCAATCTGTTCGCTGGCCGTGTGATCCAAAGGTCGGGGAAGCCTGTTCCGTCCGTTAACCACTTTACCACATGAACTGCGAAAGCATGCATCGCTCTTCCTGGAAGGTAAAATGTTGCCGGAAAATGAAAGAGAAATGCATGTGACGATATTAATGAAGCCTATAGGATACTTCACCGATTTTCAGGCCAGGATCCCCTTAGCTGAGAGACAGATGAACCAGGGACCCCTTAGAGAGAGATGAAGCAGGGACCCCTTAGCTGACAGAGAGAGGAAGCAGGGACCCCTTAGCTGAGAGACAGATGAACCAGGGACCCCTTAGCTGAGAGAGAGAGAGATGAAGCAGGGACCCCTTAGCTAAGAGAGAGAGATGAAGCAGGGACCCCTTAGCTGAGAGAGAGATGAAGCAGGGACCCCTTAGCTAAGAGAGAGAGATGAAGCAGGGACCCCTTAGCTAAGAGAGAGAGATGAAGCAGGGACCCCTTAGCTGAGAGAGAGATGAAGCAGGGACCCCTTAGCTAAGAGAGAGAGATGAAGCAGGGACCCCTTAGCTGAGAGAGAGATGAAGCAGGGACCCCTTAGCTGAGAGAGAGAGACATGAAGCAGGGACCCCTTAGCTGAGAGAGAGAGAGAGAGAGAGAGAGAGAGAGAGAGAGAGAGAGAGAGAGAGAGAGAGAGAGAGAGAGAGAAAGATGAAGCAGGGACCCCTTAGCTGAGAGAGAGAGATGAAGCATGCAGGCAGTGTTTTTACTTACTGTATACAGTATGAGCACTTTGATATCCCTGATATGATGACCATGTTGCATCAACTACAGTATATCTGAGAGACTGATTATAATGTCTGTGCACAATGATATGAGATGCAACATGCTCTGTTCCTGTTCATTCTGTTCTCATCTTTGTTAACATAATACATTTTATTTATAAGGCGCCTTTCAGGGCACTCAAGGTCGCCGTATACAGATTAAAAGCAGTACAAGAACACAGTTTAAAAGCAGGGGAAAATAAAACTATAGGGCACAGCTTGCAGCAGAAGACACAGAGGTCACACAGATAGTCATAGGCCTGCCTAAACAGGTGGGTTTTGAGGTGAGTTTGAAATATGGTGATAGAGTCCATGTTTATATCTGCTATATACGTCATTATGTGTCCACTGTGTTCATACTGTATATATTTCTCTGTGTGCGTCTAATATAAACTAGAATGTATGTAAAATACGGCCTGGGTGTTGACATTATGACTCCGCTGATCCTCCCCCACGGTTCAGATGGAGACTCATGGAGGACCCCTCGGGTCCTTGAGGGAGTTCCAGGGGGTCCCCAGCCAAATGATATAGTTATAGGAACCAAGTGGACCCTTAGTTATGGGTCATGTAACTCAGAGAATGTGTACAAAATTTGTACACACTCTTAAGAGTTGAATTAACATTGATTTCACAATATAAATTGACGGTCCCCGAGATAGAAATGCCATTACATACAGTAGGGGGACTGTGGTCGTAATTCAGGTCAAACCGGAGGGGCCCTTGAGATTAAAATGGTTGAAAATCACTGCTCGAGCCGTAACAATCTTCTCCTATACGAGGGGGGGTCCTTGGCATGTATTTTCCAATGGGGGGGGGGGGGGGGGGGGTCCGCGGGGATAATGAGTGTCATTTTGGGGGTCCATGGTTTAGATGGAGACTCATGAGGGACCACTCAGGTGGTCAACCCAAATCACAACGGGTAGCCCCACATGTTGTAGAAAACCATGTACTCGCAGATTAAACCTTTTTTACGCATTTCAAAGATATAGCTTCAATTGTTTGTCTAAATCAATGTTTATTTTAGTTTTGTTTCATTTCTTATAGTTGTTCTAAATAGCAGATCTACAAGCTCAAATCTTTACAACATATTTTGAGATTTGTGTCTGTGGCAATTACATTACATACAATTCTGGGGGTCCTTGAAATATGAAATACTTTGAGCACCTGCACTGACATAGAAACATGGGATTTTCTGAAAACTGTGTAGGATTTAGAAGACATTTGTATAGAATTGTCCTCAGGTCAAAATGGGTTAACACCGTCCATAAACCCTCAATGCACGCTGACCTTTGTGGGGTCAATTACGTGAAAAGTATTCAATCGATCAAATCAATCAAATAAAAGTTTTTACCGTGGTTAATTTGTGTGGTCCGGTGAGTAACGAAAGGTTCTGCTCGTATATGACACATGCACAAAGAATGTGTGTATGTATGTGTGTGTGTGTGTGTGTGTGTGTGTGTGTGTGTGTGTGTGTGTGTGTGGGCCTGTGGGGGGGTGCCCCATGCAGTGGGTGCTGTCACTGTGGAGCTTAAAAGATGCCAGGCTAGAGTTATAGGGCTACATATCCATCCATCCATCCATCCATCCACATTCACACATGCATTCACACTACACTCGCAAATTGTTTGAAATTCTTTATTTATAGGAATACTCCATTGAGATATACAGTAGTATCTCGTTTTCAAGAGGGTCCTGATTCTTGATTTAGTCTCTGCAGCATTCTTTAGTGTCTCTATAGACATATATACACTAGTTAATATACTAATATTGATTATATTATACAATAATTTAACACTATAATATAGGCCCATATATTTACCACTGCTAAATCCACTGCTAAAATCTAGCTTTATAGCTTATTACTCCCAGTGAGTTATTTTTTATCATGGTGTTCTGTGGCTGTCTGCTGTGGCTGGGTGCACCGGCACCACGCCGCCTGTTGGGGGCGCTGCTGATGCTGCTACTGGGCTGCTGCTGGAGGCTGGCCGAGGCAGCGCCTGCTGCATCCTGCTGGGTCTGAGTTCAGCACGGACCTGGGACACATGACGGAGAGCCTCAAGGTAACACACACACAGTGCACTGCACACACACACACACACACACACACACACACACACACACACACACACACACACACACACACACACACACACACACACACGGACCTGGCCACACATGAGGGAAAGCCTCAAGGTATAATACTGCCTGTTCATTTCAAACAAACCAGTGTTGTTTTCGTCGACTAAAACCAAGACGAAAATGTCGACTATACCTTTTTTCACTGACGAAAACGAAATGGAAACTAAATGAAAACGAAGCTATGATGACTAAAACTAAGACTAAATATACTGACAATTTCGTCAACAAATGAAAACTAGACTAAAATGTTAGGAAGGGACTACAGTGGACAAGAGATGATCCAGTATCAGTCATTTTACACTTGGTTGCATGCTGAAAATAGCCGATCTACAAGCTCACAACGCATCATATTCGCAGCACGACGCGTTGTGAGCTTGTATAGATAGATCTGCTATTTTCAGCAAGTGAAAAAACAATCATTACGAATTTACGACGGCATCAAGGCCCGACAAAATACATTTTAGTCGACTAAATCAACTGTAGATTTAGTCGACTAAACCTGACCTGTTATATCTTTGTGTTTCTGGTAATATTATTGTTTACTCATTTTGTAAAAATGTGATTGTCTGTTGATGCTACTCTTTGTCTTGTTTTTCCGCTTGCCAGTCGTGTCATGAAGACTGCAACTCCACATCCATCACTGTAAGTCCATTCCTTATCTTGTTTGTTTGTTTATTTATGTATTTATTTATTAAAATTTTAGTGATATATTTGACTTGTTTTAGGGCTGCCTAAGTGCCTATGATCTATTATCGATTATTTCTTCATCCTCTTGATCGAGAATTCCAATATTTCTTAATTTTATTAATAATACTTAGGCGTATATTTTGCACTTGCAAAAACAGTGAAAATAGCTTTTTTTGTGTCATTGTCTTACTTTCAGGAGACAAAATGTCGCTGTCTCACCTTCAGCCAGTCCTATGAGGTGAGTCACAGAAAGATACACTGATGACACAATAATGGAATTTTCATAAAACGTGGAATTGAACGGTTGTAATAATCATAATCATAATCATAATCAATAATATGTGCTTGCTTTCGATAGGGGGAATGCTCTGCAGAATACTTTATAGAAGGCCTGTCGAAGTTGACATTCGAGGATCTGGCCGACAGGATATATGCAATAAGTCAGGTAGGTGTCTGGCACGCCGGTGGAAAGATGTTAATGTGTTGGTTGCACCATGGTGCACTGTGGTGTAGAAACCATGGTGCGCACCGTGGTGTAGAAACCATGGTGCACTGTGGTGTAGAAACCATGGTGCACTGTGGTGTAGAAACCATGGTGCACTGTGGTGTAGAAACCATGGTGCGCACCGTGGTGTAGACGTTTTGGTGTTAGCATTATGTTATGCTTTAGATCTACAAGCTCATAGCGCGCCACCGAGTGGCGGCCTATGAGCTTGTAGGTCTGCTATTTTTGAAAAATCGAAGAGTGACTGACATAGAAGACATTTTTAGAATCTGATCTCAGGTCAGAATGAAAACTGTCAGGATATAGAAGACATTTTTAGAATCTGATCTCAGGTCAGAATGGGTTAACTGGCCGGGCCACACTTTGGACACCTCTGCTATATATATATATAGCTGTTTAATAAGAAAAACAATGCAATAATAATGAAGTCTTTGTCTTTGTGGTTAATATCGTTCTGTCTCCCCCACAGACCAGCTGTTTGTCTCGTCAGGACTACCGGGTGTTCCGATGTGACGGCCACGTCTCTCCTCGGACGTTCCTGGACACTCTCACCCTCCTCTCCCAACGGCTGGCCTCTCAGAGGCGGAGCTAAAGCCCATGTCCCGCCCCCCTCTCTCCCAACGGATGGCCTCTCAGAGGCGGAGCTTAAGACCATGTCCCGCCCCCTCTCCCAAAGATGGCTTCTCAGAGGCGGAGCTAAAGCACATGTCCCGCCCTCCTCTCCCATAGGCTGGCCTCTCAGAGGCGGAGCTAAAGCCCATGTCCCACCCCCTCTCCCTAAGATGGCTTCTCAGAGGCGGAGCTAAAGCCCATGTCCCGCCTCCTCATCACAGTCCCGCCCCCTCACTTCACACGAGTGTGACTTTTTGTATTATTATTATTATTTATATAAATTATTTTTATAAAATCATTTTTTTATGTAATACTTTAGAAAAATGTTGGAATTGTATTTAATTTATGAAAAATTGTGATATATATTTTTAAAATCTTTTGAAATAAATAATATATTTTATATTAAAAAAGGGTGAATATTTACTTCTTCTTGCTACGCATTATAATTGGTCTGCAACCCAAACATGGGTCCCGAGTCTCCCCCGAGTTTTAGTTAAGTAAAAGTTTAAAGTTTTCAAATGTTTATAAACATCTTTTGAAAATAGCAGATCTACAAACTCTCAATGAATCGCATCACCACACATTGTGAGCCAGTATAGATTGGCTATTTTCAAATGTTGGGCTGAAGTGGTTTATGTAGGCTATTTGTTTTATATAATAAATAATCGATTTATTCACATTTGTTATATAGGTCTATAGCCTATTGATTGATTGAAGTATTTATTCAGAATTACAGTACATTTCAAGCACAACTCAATACAAAAACTGTTAACTGTGAGAGGACGACACCATAAAAGCATTTTATACTTGTTTACAGTAGGGCCCACCATTTTCAATTCATCAATTCTACTGTTTTGCTTTTGCTACAAAAATCTGAATCCCCCCCCCACCCCTTTTCCCCCTCACTTAGGCCTATATGTATTTTCCCCCCTTTTTAAATCCTTTATGATGAGTTCCTGTTTTTGGCTATAAAGAAGTGTACATTCATGTCGACCTCTAAATGTTTTGATGAATTGAAAACGGTGGGCCCTGTTGTAAACAAGTGCTTCATGGTGTCGTCCACTCACAGAGTCACAGTCAACAGTTTTTGTATTGAGTTGTACTTGAAATGTAGTACTGTAATTCTGCAAACTGTTAATAGATTAAATCAATCAATCAATCAATCAAACTCATATCAGAGCAATAAGCGACACCTATGGACCTTAACGTGGTTGGCCACCTGGTGTCGCCATTTCACACAGGAAGGGTTGCACGGAAGCTAGAGAGAGAGAGAGAGAGAGAGAGAGAGCGTGCGTGCGTGCGTGCGTGCGGTGTGTGTGTGTGTGTGTGTGTGTGTGTGTGTGTGTGTGTGTGTGTGTGTGTGTGTGTGTGTGTGTGTGTGTGTGTGTGTGTGTGTGTGTGTGTGTGTGTGTGTGTGTGTGCAAACAGGAGGCGCTATAGATGTGTCAAAGTGGTTGAGTGCGAGAGGAAGTGCTGTTACTTTACTGCAGCCTCAGACACGTCAGACACACACACGGATCTTTGAAACAGGAGATGTCATAAACAATAAGAATAACAGTAATAATATTCAACAGATATGTGATGATGATGATGCAGCCTCCACCCAGAAAGGTAAGCTATATGCTGCTTAATAATTTGTAATCACAACTGGATGTTCTTTATAGTATAGTTTGTTTATGATTAGAGGAAGATGGATATGGGTCTTAACATTGCGTTACCGTTTAGGTAAACATTTGAATGGGAGCTTGAGGGAGTTCCAGGGGGTTCCCCAGCTAAATGATAGTTTGGAACCAAATGGACCCTTATGGGTCTGTAACTCTGAGAGTGTATATACACATGGAACCAAATGGAGTGGACCCTTATGGGTCTGTAACTCTGAGAGTGTACACATGGAACCAAATGGAGTGGACCCTTATGGGTCTGTAACTCTGAGAGTGTACAAATGGAACCAAATGGACCCTATGGGTCTGTAACTCTGAGAGTGTACAAATGTGCCATTTTTGTACACTCTCAGACTCTGATTTTACAATATAAATGAAGGGGTCCTGGCGATAGGAATGCCATTAAATGGGGGTCCTTGAAATCTTCTCTAATGGGGGTCCCTGGCAGGTCTTTTCAAATGGGGGTCCGTGGGATAATTTAATTAGTGTCAATTTGGGGGTCCTTGACATGAAAAGGTTTGGGAACCCATGGGCTACAGTACAGTACAGTACAGTACAGTACAGTACAGTACAGTACAGTACTGTACTGTACTGTACAGTACAGTACAGTACAGTACAGTACAGTACAGTACAGTACAGTACAGTACAGTAGCCTACATACCTATATACATACCTCACATACTTACACATGTACTCACATGCGTGGTTTACGTAAGTAAAAGTATCAATAGTGCAATGTAGAACTATACTCTGTTACAACAAGCAAAGGTCTGGAATAAAACATCTTGAGTAAAAGTATTTGTACCAAAAGTAGAAAGTACGCTGCAGTACACTGCAGAATGGGCTATCTGTTTCAGTTATTTTGAAAATATCTAACAGACACGCAGAGCAGACTGTGTTGTTGTTGTCTAATATTCTACTAGTGATTATTCTATTCATTTACTATTTGGACTAATCCAATAATTGAAAGGTGCTCATATGTTGTAAATATCTACAAGCTCACATGCATATGCCACGGAATGCATTGGCTGATAATGTAGATTGGCTATTTTCAAATAAGCCGAAAGGTAGAGCTAATGCATTTTCTTTGTAGGCCTA
>NC_137871.1:42378872-42486372 GCF_963924005.1 Protomyctophum bolini
AGGCCTGTAACTCCTGTGGTCAGGTGGGCTGTGTTCCAGAGCGTTTACATTGTGTTACTCCCTTCCAGGCCTGTAACTCCTGTGGTCAGGTGGGCTGTGTTCCAGAGCATTTACATTGTGTTACTCCCTTCCAGGCCTGTAACTCCTGTGGTCAGGTGGGCTATGTTCCAGAGCGTTTACATTGTGTTACTTCCTTCCAGGCCTGTAACTCCTGTGGTCAGGTGGGCTGTGTTCCAGAGCGTTTACATTGTGTTACTTCCTTCCAGGCCTGTAACTCCTGTGGTCAGGTGGGCTATGTTCCAGAGCGTTTACATTGTGTTACTTCCTTCCAGGCCTGTAACTCCTGTGGTCAGGTGGGCTATGTTCCAGAGCGTTTACATTGTGTTACTTCCTTCCAGGCCTGTAACTCCTGTGGTCAGGTGGGCTATGTTCCAGAGCGTTTACATTGTGTTACTTCCTTCCAGGCCTGTAACTCCTGTGGTCAGGTGGGCTGTGTTCCAGAGCGTTTACATTGTGTTACTTCCTTCCAGGCCTGTAACTCCTGTGGTCAGGTGGGCTGTGTTCCAGAGCGTTTACATTGTGTTACTCCCTTCCAGGCCTGTAACTCCTGTGGTCAGGTGGGCTGTGTTCCAGAGCGTTTACATTGTGTTACTTCCTTCCAGGCCTGTAACTCCTGTGGTCAGGTGGGCTGTGTTCCAGAGCGTTTACATTGTGTTACTTCCTTCCAGGCCTGTAACTCCTGTGGTCAGGTGGGCTATGTTCCAGAGCGCTACGTGCAGTTCCTGTGTGCGCCCTTAGAGGGCGCCGCCCAGCTGGACGGCTCATTCAGCTCTGGCTCCTCCTCCTCTGCCGGTCACATGACCAGGACCAAGAGGACAGGTATAGCGCATGTTATGTTTGCGGGAGGGTTAATAATATATGATAATAATAATATGTAATAGAGATGTCCCGATACTGTATCGGGGAAAAGTATCGGATCGGCCCTTATTTGTCACATCGGGTCATATCGTTATCGGTGAATATGCCAGTCTAACCACTGATCCGACACAGGGGTAAGGAAGGGGTTGACACTATGGCAGGTAAATACAATGTTGGGGCATGTGGAGTTTGCTTTGGAGTTGCCCCAAACTGCTAGTGCACATTTGAGTGAGGAGTCTGCTATAAACACAACACCAGATATATAGCTAGATAGCTATAAACACAACATGAGATCACGACACTGGTATCGGTATCGGTATATCGGTATCGGGATCGGATCGGAAAGCGAAAAAAGAACCACATTTCCGCGGACCGCCCCGGGTTAAGCAACCCGGCCTGACGGAGACCACTATTCTCAAGGTCAAGGTGAAGGTTTCCATATTTTGTCTCCCAAGAGAGAAATTTGTCTTGCACCCCAAGGAACCGCCTGAAGTGACATTCTGCTTTTATAGTTTCAGTTAAATACATTTATGTGTACATAATATCCCTGTTGTGTGCGCGTGCCGTGCGTGCGCGTGCCGTGTGCGTGCATGTGTGTTCAGGCGTGGCCAGGGCCTTGTACACCTACCAGGCTCAGAGTCCAGACGAGTTGTCCTTCAACGAGGGAGCCGTCATCCACCTGGTGCGCTGTCGTCGTGGACATGTAGGTGACAAACCTTTAACTCGACCCATAACTCTGAGAGTGTACAAATGGAAGCAAAATGGACCCGTAAAGGGTTCATTTGGTTCCATTTGTACACTCAGATTTACACACACCCGTAGGCCTACGGGAACATTGGGAAACCCACCCAAGGACACTTTGAGACCCTCTGGTGTAGCAGAGTGTTTCCAGTGAGCCAACATGCACATTAGCAGCACCCTGACTCTGTTTGACCATTGCTGTATTAAGGGGTGTGTCTCTTCTCAGGTGGATGACGGCTACTGGGAGGGAGAGCTGGACGGACGCATGGGACTGTTTCCCTCGCTGGTGGTGGAGCGCCTCCTAGTGGAGGAGGAGGAGGAGGAGGAGGAGGCCGCAGTGGGGGAGGAGGAAGAAGAGGAGGAGGAGGAGGTGACACTTTGACCATCCACCTAAACTTTAGGTGTAAACTAGGGCATTCACTTCTAGTCATTTTTACTAGTTGAATATTGAGCACCACTGATACAGAAACATAAGGTTTTTCAGAAAACTGTATTTTTTTATGTATTTTTCCAGGCACTTCCCACCCCCACCCTACCTTCCTTTTCTCCACCCATCCCCATCTCCACCCCCAACGCTGGCTACTGCTCTGCCCACAGCACTCCACCTCCACCTAGTGGCGTAGAGGACGCACTGCAGGCTGTGTCTGGAGAGCAGCACAGACTAGTGACAGACAGCAGAGCTGGTGAGACAGGCCTGGATTGGTCACTTAAAGCTGCTATGAGCAATAATATGTCAACATTGTAATGACTTTGTTTGTTTTCTGTGCAGAAAGTGCAGGGAGTGAGCACAGTTCTCCAGATCTCTCTAACAGACAGCTACGACCAGTAAGTGAACAGTGAACACACACACACACACACACACACACACACACACACGCTCGCACACACACACGCACACACTGAACTATGGGTTTTTATTTTGCAGTGTCGAGCGCCGCCTCCTCCCCCAACCCAGACGTTCTCTCCTGTCCAATGAGAGACGCCGAAATCTGTCCTATCCAATGAGACACCTAAATCTGTTCTATCCAATGAGAAGAGACACACCAACATCTCCCCCCCATATCCAATGAGAGTCAGACACAAATTCTTCCTTGTTGGAAGGTGTATCCTGCATAGACATCTCTCCTGAAGGTGTATCCTGCATAGACATCTCTCCTGAAGGTGTATCCTGCATAGACATCTCTCCTGAAGGTGTATCCTGCATAGACATCTCTCCTGAAGGTGTATCCTGCATAGACATCTCTCCTGAAGGTGTATCCTGCATAGACATCTCTCCTGAAGGCAACATGGAGGAAAGCTTTCCCCAGATGCCTTAATTGCAAAACAAAGCGGAAGCTTGCCAAGTTGCCTGAGTTGCAGCTTGGTCTTTTCTCATCTATTTATTATTTTCAAGTAACGCCTTATTTTTCAAGTGTTCTTTTTTAAATATTTTAGCTATTAAACTATTATCAAATGGTGCATTAATATAGCGCCGCCTTTATCCAAGGCGCTTTACATTCACCCATTCACACACACACACACATTCATACACCGATGGCGACGGAAACCATGCAAGGTACCAACCAGCACATCGGGAGCAATCTGGGGTTCAATGTCTTGCCCAAGGACACTTCGACATGTAGACAGGAGGAGGAGCCGGGATTCGAACCACTGACCCATGGATCATTGGACGATCTGCTCTACCTCCTGAGCCACAGTCGCCCATATAGGCCTATTTAACTATATAGCCCTATACACTGTGCATAATTATGTACACAAATAATACCACAAACGGCATTCTTGGATTTTTAGCCTTCGAGCCGTTGGATCAACAAGTGTGATTCATTTTCTCCACTTTTGACATATTATGTATTGTAATATGTCTCTATTGACGATATGCACATGGCTGCCATTTTGCCAGCAAGGTGCTACTGTAATTAGATAGGTGCAACTTCCCATAGACAGCCCATTCATCCAAACAGAAAAGTCCTATCTAATTGTATTAGATAGGAAAGTAGACAGAAAAGTCCTATCTAATTGTATTAGATAGGAAAGTAGACAGAAAAGTCCTATCTAATTGTATTAGATAGGACATCAAACTCACCAACATTGGAGCTGTACGAAAAGCTTTAATTATCCTCTTTGCAAAGTGTTTGTTTCATAAAAACAAACACCGTAGACATGTCATGAGCTAATTCCTGCCAAGGAATTCCTTGCAGATGATTATTTTTCCAAGTGTCAGAGTTTGGAAGCACTCGTTATCAGACAAGCAACCTCCTGCTGCCTCCTGCATTATGTGCAAATTCCAAACAGGTGGTACACATGGGCTGTTGAGTGATGGTCAACAAGCACTTCCAAACTCCAGCACTTCAATTCAAGCTTTTTCTGTAGGCTACAGCTGCAATGTTGGTAAGTTTGGCGTTTATTTAATACAATCACATCAGGACTTTTCTGTTTGGATGAATGGGCGAGTGGCAAGGAGCTAGTTTCAAAAAGGGGGTTAGTATCTTAGAGTATATAAGGTTAGTGTCCTACTGTCCTTACCAGGCAGTGTTGCAGACTATTCCTTCCCCCTGCATGTCTCTCAGAATTAAGCCCATGATGGTTCTAGAGCATTGAGGACAACATGGCAGCTCTCTGTGATCTGTCTGTCTCTCAGAAAGCCCATATTATGGTTCTGTGTGGATAAAGTGAGTTCACTGTTGGGGAGATATAGCTCTCGTTTGTTGTATTTTTTACTGGTCGTTGTGATGAATGTCATACAGCTTCCTGTTTGCCTTGAAACTGAATGGACATTGTGTGTTGTGTTCTGTGCAGCACACAGTTTAATTACTTCAGTGGTAATCAAGGAGATCATGCAGTCACAGTGTTCAATACTGTAGTTTGTCTGTATGTTTTATTATACTCTTAAAGCTGCGATAAGCAATAATATGTCAACATTTGAATGACCTTTTTATTTTATTTATACTTTTTGATATTCAGACATCCAGCAATGGGTAGAACGCTACCGGGAAAAAAAGGTTTAGTCTCTGTGACACATCTAGGAGTCGCAATCTGCATTCAAGGATTTTCCTAGAAGCTTCGTCATTGGTATTCATCTGAATACCAAAAAATAAAAAAGGTCATTCAAATGTTGACATTTTATTGCTGTCACGGTCCGCTCCTCGGACCGTGAACTTTGAGTATCTTGTCAATATCATGTCAGTATCATGGTCAGTATAATGTCAGTATCATGGTCAGTATAATGTCAGTATCATTGACATTCATTGTATAGTATCATGTCTAGTAACATGTCAGTATCTTGTCAGCAGAATCATGTCGGTAGTATCTTGTCTAGTATCTTCTCAGTATCATGTCTAGTAGTATCATCAGCTCCGTTAAATTGAAACCTCTATATCTACGCTGATACGCTTTAGCCTCAGTTTAATTGTTGCCTATGTGCCTAAGTTAAGTTTATGTTGCGGTCCGCTCCTCGGACCGTGAACTTTGACTGACGTCCTTTATTTGAGATTGGACTTTAATATGTATTTCTGTAATTTCACTGATTTCAGTATGTTTTGTAGTATTTGTGCCTAGTGTTCCTGCCTTGTAAATTGTCAGTGTTTCCACCTGTGTCCTTTTAGTCCCCCAGCCTATCCTAATGTTGATTGTATTTTGGTTCCACCTGTGCCCTGCTATCCTGTGTGTATTTAAGTCCTGTGTTTGCATATTGTTCTTGTTGGTTCGTAGTTTCCTGTGGTGTGAGTTCCTGTCTATAGTTTCTGTGTTTTTGTCATGCCTTCTTTGCCCTGTTTATGGAAGAACCTCAGTTTGTTTAATAAATCCTTCTAAGTTTATTGCTCTGCCTACTGTCGCCATGCATTTGGGTCCTCTTCCGTACTCATTCGTAACAATTGCTAATAGCGGCTTTAATGTATGTAGTGATACAATACATACAATACAGTATATTCCTCTATACAGTATGAGCTGTATATGTATATGAGCTCGGCAAGGCTTAATTAGCATGCTAATCATTTATTAGGTACCTAATTGTTTGTTGTTGTCGATTGTTAAATATGATGCCATTATTTGTTTAAGTGTCTGTATTGTTATTATTATGTTTTTCCGTGTTGTAGACAAAAACATAACCGTTGATGCCTCATCTGTTCTTGCTCAATGCTCATGTGCATACACACACACACACACACACACACACACACACACACACGTGCACAAACTAGGGTGACCAAATGCTGTCCCTCTTCTTGCGTGGGACAGTCCTTCATTTCCAAGACTTTTCAGGCGTCCCACATATTGACATATTGATACCCTGTCCCACATTGTGACTGGCAGGCAATTGCATCAGTGTTCAAATGCCCTAACAGTTAGTCCCCTAATAGTTGGCCTTCTGCTGTAAAGCTCTCTCATTGTCTCTTCCTGCAAGGTGTGTTTTTAAGCCTGTTAAAATAGCATAAAAATAATGCATGGTTTTAGGCTATTTTCAGTATAAGTCATAACTTAAGTCATTATAAGTTATCTAACCAAGTATAAGTCATTTAACCTTAAGTGTAAAATTACTTATACTGGATCTCTTGTCCACTAGTCCCTTCCTAACATTAGTCTAGTTCATATTCGTCAACATATTTAGTGCCTCCTGGAACTCAAATCTGTAAATTCAATCACATGACCACTAGGTGGAGACCTTGTCATACTTAGTCTACTTCATTGTAAAATTTAATTAAAAAAAACAACATTTCGATGTTTATCACGTAGAGAGTGGAGAATAAATGATCTATATCTATCTATATATAGATCTATCTCTTTTTCATATATATTTAATCATATACATTTGAATATCCAATTCTGTAATATAAAAAGTTTTGATAAACATAAAACATCTCATCTCTCTCTCTCTCTCTCTCTCTCTCTCTCTCTCTCTCAGCAGTCAGTGCGTATTTCTCTCTCTCTCTCAGCAGTCACAGACAGTGCGTCTCTCTCTCTCTCTCTCTCTCTCTCTCTCTCTCTCTCTCTCTCTCTCTCTCTCTCTCTCTCTCTCTCTTAAAGCGGAGATGTGAAACGGTCACATCAGCAGCAGCACGAAGGATGGAACAACTGCTGCGGGATTAGAACACATCGGTAGGCTACGCACGCACACACACACACACACAAACACACACACACACACACACACACACACACTACTGTCACACACACTGTCACGCGCGCGCCGCACACACACGACTAAATTCATACTGCAGGGTCTGTAGGCTCTCGCTGTCACCGCATGGACTGACTGACCGTGAGTACACCTATATAATTATCGTCCGTATAAGAGTCTACACTGCGTCGCTTGACGAAAACAGGCAATTTTAAGTGACGCTATCCCTCCTGTTTATTATTATTATGCTCCAAGCGACGCTTTATTGACCGTTATACTGCATGCGGTGTCTTTGCTAGTGTTATTGGTGATGATGACGATATACGCCGGCTATTAAATGCTGCGTCGACTGTTTCAGTTGGGTTTTTTGGGACTAGCTGGCTACATCTAATGCCAAATAAGGCAATTATTAAGCTGAAGATGATGGTATTTATATATAGGCTAGTAGTATAGTAGATGTCTTGCTACTGTGTTTTTTTATAACGGTTATAAATAACAGGGAATCATTTATTTATAAAGGAGTTGTTGTGAGTGAGTTGCTGACTGACTGACTGCACCGTGATGTACTGTGTCCTCTAGCTATATGCGTGTGCATGCAGTGCTAGAAATACTCAAGTATTCAAAAGTAGGAGCTACGGTATGTTGTGGGGTTTTTTTTAAAAAGTGGTTAATTTATGATATATTTGTGTGTGCTTGGGTCCCAGTAGTCCTTTCCTAATGTAAGCGGAGTCAAACGTATACAATGTTTGAAATGTGGGCGAGTGAAAGTCATACAAAACGTCTATGCTATATTTAGGCAGCCTACAGTAGGCCTGCTATAGTAGGCTACTCAAGTTGGCCTATAGGCTAGGCTACCTTACTTAATTACTGTCCCACCACTGAGAAAGTTATTGCCTATACATAACTTTTAATAATCTATAATTCAGACCTCATATTCATGGGGTATAGCCTATAGTTTTACTGCTTTGGTCATTTGGACAACTTGAGTCTCAGCCATACATTATAATGAGGTAAACCGGAAGGCTCCAAAACACACTCAATTTCTTTCACAGACCAGCGTTTCTTGTATATTCTTTGGAAATTTAGACATGGGATTACGTTTAGGAATAAGGTTAGGTTTAGACATAGTTTTACTGGGGTTACGTTTAGGAATAAGGTTAGGTTTAGACATAGTTTTACTGGGGTTACGTTTAGGAATAAGGTTAGGTTTAGACATAGTTTTACTGGGGTTATGTTTAGGAATAAGGTTATTATTTTACTGGGGTTATGTTTAGGAATAAGGTTAGGTTTAGACATAGTTTTACTGGGGTTATGTTTAGGAATAAGGTTATTATTTTACTGGGGTTACGTTTAGGAATAAGGTTAGGTTTAGACATAGTTTTACTGGGGTTACGTTTAGGAATAAGGTTAGGTTTAGACATAGTTTTACTGGGGTTATTTTCAGGAATAAGGTTATAGGTTTAGACATAGTTTTACTGGGGTTATGTTTAGGAATAAGGTTAGGTTTAGACATAGTTTTACTGGGGTTATTTTCAGGAATAAGGTTATAGGTTTAGACATAGTTTTACTGGGGTTATGTTTAGGAATAAGGTTAGGTTAGGAATACCTGCAGGTGAATAGCGTGGGTTTTGCTTCGGGGCGACTGTGTTTCGAGGCGAGCCTGTTGGTATTCATGTAGAGAACACACTGGAGTATCTTGGACAATAAAGTCTTTATTTTATTAAGGTGCAGAGTAATAGAGTATACACAACTGACCTGACTGCATCTTCCTCAGAGTCATGGATGACGGAGGTCAGAGGTGATAAGGGTGGCATTCAAGGCTTTCAGGTTCCTGTATTCGTTACTGAGGTTAAGGTTAGGAATAACTATAGGCATAGTTCTAGGAATGAGTTTTACTCAGGTTACGTTTAGGGATAAGGTTAGGTTTAGAACTTTAGTTTAGACATAGTTTTACTGGGGTTACGTTTAGGAATAAGGTTAGATTTAGACATAGTTTTACTGGGGTTACGTTCAGGAATAAGGTTATAGGTTTAGACTTTAGACATAGTTTTACGTTTAGGAATAAGGTTAGGTTCAGAACTTTAGTCTAGACACAGTTTTACTGAGGTTACGTTTAGGAATAAGGCTAGGTTGAGGCATAGTTTGGCTGAGGTTATACGTTTAGGAATAACCCACTGAGCATTTTTGTAGTCTAAAGACTGCTAAATGGCAACAACGTTGAATGAACCAGGCTAATCAAGGTCTAAATATAGACCGTCTATATAATTATAGACATTGAAACGATGTCGTTTCAACATCTAATCTAAGCCTAGACCGCTATAAAAGACGGTCATTTAGCCATCTAAAAGCCGACAATTGCTCAGTGGGAAGGCTATAGGTTTAGGCATAGTTTTACTGAGGTTAAGTTTAGGAATAAGGCTGGGTTGAGACATAGTTTTACTGAGGTTAAGTTTAGGTCATTAGGACATTGACCCGGGGCGAGCGTGTTTCGGGACGAACGGACATTCTTGTACTCCATTCAGATACTCCCAGCAACAACCAGGGCACTGCTTTCAATTAGCCAATGGCAGACGGCGATCACCAGTAATAAGGTTAAGTGCCCTGTCCTGTTCCCGCAGCGGGCAGTCTCAGGAATGCATCAATCAATGCCAGTTTATAACACAATGCAGCAGCTGAATACATATGATATGATATGATATGATATAGTACTTTATTGTCAGTTCGCACTGACATTTGTCTTGCGGCCCAGCGGCCTTGTATGCAACACGTATACACACATTTGACATGAAACAAAAACAGAAATAGAAATACAGTTACATACGGTACATAAGGGCACAGAGTAATGTCCACAGCTCAGTCTAGTCCCGGACAAAAGCCGGGTTAAGCCTCAGAGTCGACTGTTGGACAAAAGACTTCTTCAGTCTGACCTTATTGTATGCTGGAACACCATCTCTCCTTCCTGAAGGCAGCAACCTATACTACTCTCCATACAACACATGGCTAGTATTAGAGGTGATATTGGGCTAACCTTAGGATGCTGTTATCATGCGTGGATCATTGGATGTATAGAGCCTCTGTAGTGCTTGTCCAACAATCTTTGAACAAATGTTTAGTTGTTGCAGCATTTGTGACTTTTAAGGCTATACAGACAAACATCCATACCAGGTGGTACTACACTACAGTACTGAAGAACACTCTGTAATAACAGAAGTGAAGAAAAAAAAGAAGAATCCGTCTACTCCGTCTACATGACAGGTTATTGACACAACAATACTTACACAACAATTTACGCCAGGCCTAAATGCATGGGTTAAGGCCAAGTATACAATGATAGCGTGATAAGCACACATGATGCAGAAAACACAGTGGTGTTTTGCTGCGTAACGAACCACACACTGTCTGCAGCTTATGGAACCACACACTGTCTGCAGCTTATGGAACCACACACTGTCTGCAGCTTATGGAACCACACACTGTCTGCAGCTTATGGAACCACACACTGTCTGCAGCTTATGGAACCACACACTGTCTGTATAGCTTATGGAACCACACACTGTCTGCAGCTTATGGAACCACACACTGTCTGCAGCTTATGGAACCACACACTGTCTGCAGCTTATGGAACCACACACTGTCTGCAGCTTATGGAACCACACACTGTCTGCAGCTTATAGAGAACCACACACTGTCTGCAGCTTATGGAACCACACACTGTCTGCAGCTTATAGAGAACCACACACTGTCTGCAGCTTATGGAACCACACAGTCTGCAGCGTATAGGCATGAAAGTGATTTAAATAGTGTAGAGCGATGCATGACGTTGATGAGGATAATGAGGAAGGTCACATGGAAAGCAAGGTGGCATTGGAGATTCACTGTGGTTTGTGCATTCTATGCTAGTCTCCATGTCTCTCTCTCTCTCTCTCTCTCTCTCTCTCTCTCTCTCTCTCTCATTGTCATTCATCTAATCAGGTTAGAGGTTTCACATTGTGGCCTCAGTGACTGTGTGTGTGTGTGTGTGTGTGTGTGTGTGTGTGTGTGTGTGTGTGTGTGTGTGCGTGTGCGTGTGTAGTTGCTGTTGTATTTCAGTTTCAGGCACATTACTTATTCAGCATTTGAGCCACGGACCACCATACTAAAGACTAAAATAATATTTTGTTTTCATTGGATAAGATTGTGTCCATGCTGTATTGATGTTGGTACCATTAGGAGAGATAACAGGCAAAACGTTGATCAAAATAACAATTCTTCTACATTCTCTAGTTGTGTGGACTTCTTGGAAATGTACGTGATGCAGATGTTTAACGGCTTTTGGGAGTGTATTATACTCACAGAGTTAAAGATCTTTAACTCTTTGAGTGTCTCATACTCACAGAGTTAAAGATCTTTAACTCTTTGAGTGTCTCATACTCACAGAGTTAAAGATCTTTAACTCTTTGAGTGTATAATACTCAGAGAGTTAAAGATCTTTAACTCTTTGAGTGTATCATACTCACAGAGTTAAAGATCTTTAACTCTTTGAGTGTATAATACTCACAGAGTTAAAGATCTTCAACCCTTTGAGTGTATCATACCCATGGAGTTAAAGATCTTTAACTCTTTGAGTGTATAATACTCACAGAGTTAAAGATCTTTAACTCTTTGAGTGTATAATACTCACAGAGTTAAAGATCTTTAACCCTTTGAGTGTATAATACTCATGGAGTTAACCCATTCTGACCTGGCACCCATTTTGGTGTTAGCATCATGTTATGCTTTAGCTATTGAAAAATAGCAGATCTACAAGCTCATAGCGCGCCACCGAGTGGCGCGCTACGAGCTTGTAGGTCTGCTATTTTTGAAAAATCGAAGAACGACTGTGACATTTTTAGAATCTGATCTCAGGTCAGAATGGGTTAATCAGACCAGTGTGTGTCCAGTGGAAACCTTGCATGAATCTGATCTCGGGTCAGAATGGGTTAAGGGTCCAGGTGGTTACAGAGTCTCCATCATTTAGCATGGGGACCACTGACTGGTGTGTGTGTGTGTGTGTGTGTGACGGTGCATTTGATGAGCGAAGGGGGGTTTCGTCCAGGTGTGTGTGTGTGTGTGTGTGTGTGTGAAGGGGTTTGTCCAGGTCACAGTCAGCTGGGGGGGGGAGTTGCAGATCGGATGACCTTACTGTCATCAGACACCGGGGGCAGCGATGTCTGTCTGTCTGTCTGTCGCTTTAGTTATATTCTCTCTTCTATGCTCCTTTTGCACCTCTCTCTATCTAACACACACACACACACACACACACACACACACACACACACACACACAATGTGGATTTTTTCTCCCTTCATCGTCTTACTAAACCCCGCCCACTCCCAGTGATGTCAGAGGGAGGGGGGGGGGTTGTGTAGAGGTCATGATATCGCTGAGTCACCTCCCTGTGTGTGTGTGTGTGTGTGTGTGTGTGTGTGTGTGTGTGTGTGTGTGTGTGTGTGTGTGTGTGTGTGTGTGTGTGTGTGTGTGTGTGTGTGTGTGTGTGTGTGTGTGTGTGTGTGTGTGTGTGTGTAAGAGTGTTATTTCAGTCCATCCATAGCCAGTCTCATTGGAAAGAAAAGTATATCAAGTACTATGATATTTTTAAAGTATATCAAGTATATTCAATAATTTTAATATATAAAAGTATAACAAGTATATGCTTGAAGTATACATTCAGTGCAAAGTACTGAACTTTAGTACAATCTTGAGGTACTGTTACTCTACGTCAAGGGTTCTCAACCCGTGGGTCACGACCCCAAATTATTTTGCAACTTTTGTTGCAAGTGAATGGCTGGAAATGTAAATGAAGAGTTTACATATATAGTGCACAGAGCACATGCATACACTTTGAATGAAGAGTTTACATATATAGTACACAGAGCACATGATACACTTTGAATGAAGAGTTTACATATGTAGTACACAGAACACATGATACACTTTGAATGAAGAGTTTACATATATAGTACACAGAGCACATACATACACTTTGAATGAAGAGTTTACATATATAGTACACAGAGCACATGATACACTTTGAATGAAGAGTTTACATATATAGTACACAGAGTACATACACTTTGAATGAAGAGTTTACATATATAGTACACAGAACACATGATACACTTTGAATGAAGAGTTTACATATATAGTACACAGAGTACATACACTTTGAATGAAGAGTTTACATATATAGTACACAGAGCACATGATACACTTTGAATGAAGAGTTTACATATATAGTACACAGAGCACATACATACACTTTGAATGAAGAGTTTACATATATAGTACACAGAACACATGATACACTTTGAATGAAGGGTTTACATATATAGTACACAGAACACATGATACACTTTGAATGAAGGGTTTACATATATAGTACACAGAACACATGCATACACTTTGAATGAAGAGTTTACATGTAGTACACAGAACACATGCATACACTTTGAATGAATAGTTTACATATATAGTACACAGAGCACATGATACACTTTGAATGAAGGGTTTACATATATAGTACACAGAACACATGCATACACTTTGAATGAAGAGTTTACATATATAGTACACAGAACACATGCATACACTTTGAATGAAGAGTTTACATATATAGTACACAGAACACATGATACACTTTGAATGAAGGGTTTACATATATAGTACACAGAACACATGCATACACTTTGAATGAAGAGTTTACATATATAGTACACAGAACACATGATACACTTTGAATGAAGGGTTTACATATATAGTACACAGAACACATGATACACTTTGAATGAATAGTTTACATATATAGTACACAGAACACATGCATACACTTTGAATGAAGAGTTTACATGTAGTACACAGAACACATGTATACACTTTGAATGAAGAGTTTACATGTAGTACACAGAACACATGCATACACTTTGAATGAATAGTTTACATATATAGTACACAGAACACATGATACACTTTGAATGAATAGTTTACATATATAGTACACAGAACACATGATACACTTTGAATGAATAGTTTACATATATAGTACACAGAACACATGATACACTTTGAATGAATAGTTTACATATATAGTACACAGAACACATGCATACACTTTGAATGAAGACTTTACATATAGTACACAGAGCACATGATACACTTTGAATGAAGGGTTTACATATATAGTACACAGAACACATGCATACACTTTGAATGAAGAGTTTACATTATAGTACACAGAGCACATGATACACTTTGAATGAAGAGTTTACATATATAGTACACAGAACACATGCATACACTTTGAATGAAGAGTTTACATATATAGTACACAGAACACATGATACACTTTGAATGAAGAGTTTACATATATAGTGCACAGAGCACATGATACACTTTGAATGAAGAGTTTACATATATAGTACACAGAGCACATGATACACTTTGAATGAAGAGTTTACATATATAGTACACAGAGCACATGATACACTTTGAATGAAGAGTTTACATATATAGTGCACAGAGCACATGATACACTTTGAATGAAGAGTTTACATATATAGTACACAGAGCACATGATACACTTTGAATGAAGAGTTTACATATATAGTGCACAGAGCACATGATACACTTTGAATGAAGAGTTTACATATATAGTGCACAGAGCACATGCATACACTTTGAATGAAGAGTTTACATATATAGTACACAGAGCACATACATACACTTTGAATGGAGAGTTTACATATATAGTACACAGAACACATGCATACACTTTGAATGAAGAGTTTACATATATAGTACACAGAGCACATACATACACTTTGAATGAATAGTTTACATATATAGTACACAGAACACATGATACACTTTGAATAGAGAGTTTACATATATAGTACACAGAGCACATACATACACTTTGAATGAAGAGTTTACATATGTAGTACACAGAACACATACATACACTTTGAATGAAGAGTTTACATATGTAGTACACAGAACACATACATACACTTTGAATGAAGAGTTTACATATATAGTACACAGAGCACATGATACACTTTGAATGAATAGTTTACATATAGTACACAGAGCACATGATACACTTTGAATGAAGAGTTTACATATATAGTACACAGAGCACATGATACACTTTGAATGAAGAGTTTACATATATAGTACACAGAGCACATGATACACTTTGAATGAAGAGTTTACATATATAGTACACAGAGCACATGATACACTTTGAATGAAGAGTTTACATATATAGTACACAGAGCACATGATACACTTTGAATGAAGAGTTTACATATATAGTACACAGAGCACATCCATACACTTTGAATGAATAGTTTACATATATAGTACACAGAACACATGCATACACTTTGAATGAATAGTTTACATATATAGTACACAGAGCACATGATACACTTTGAATGAATAGTTTACATATATAGTACACAGAGCACATGCATATACACTTTGAATGAATAGTTTACATATAGTACACAGAACACATGATACACTTTGAATGGAGAGTTTACATATATAGTACACAGAACACATGATACACTTTGAATGAAGAGTTTACATATATAGTACACAGAGCACATCCATACACTTTGAATGAATAGTTTACATATATAGTACACAGAACACATGCATACACTTTGAATGAATAGTTTACATATATAGTACACAGAGCACATGATACACTTTGAATGAATAGTTTACATATATAGTACACAGAGCACATGATACACTTTGAATGAAGAGTTTACATTATAGTACACAGAGCACATGATACACTTTGAATGAAGAGTTTACATATATAGTACACAGAACACATGCATACACTTCTCTTAATGATTTATATCTGGTTCTCTTATTATTAACCCATTCTGGGCGGGAACCCCTTTTTTGGTGTTGTGCTTTACAGCTATTGAAAAATAGCAGATCTACAAGCTCGTAGCGCGCCACCGAGTGGCGCGCTACGAGCTTGTATAGGTCTGCTATTTTTGAGAAATCGAAGAACGACTGACATATAGAAACATAGCTTTTTCAGAAAACTGTCAGGATGTATAGAAGACAATTTTTTTGAATCTGATCTGAGGTCATTTTTGCAGTCAGTTTGTATTGGTGGTGGGGAGGGGGGGACGTGGCCAAAGCATTTCCGGGGCTCCCCATGCAGTCCGAAAACGTTGAGAACCCCCTGAGTCTACGTGAGTGTTTCCATCGTGTGATACTTTGTGATTCTACTCCAGTACAATTATTTGGACAGTTTTATAGTTTTCTTTTTATTTAACAATATATTTATTGCATTTTTCTTTTTTTTTGACAAACGGACAACAAAACAATACATAATACAGACAATACAATACAATTACTTGAAATGAAAACAAAACAAAAAACAAAACAATAACATACAGTACATACATATATAAGTACAGTATAATAAAATAATGGCACTTGAATGGCAACAACAACAGAGTCAAACAACAAACAAGACCAAACAGCTGCAGAGAATACAATTAGACAATTTCAGTTTCCACCATTAAATAAGATAAGTCATTAACCGTAATATATTGGATAAACCTTCCCCATATCTTATCAAACATCTTCTGTTTATTCTTCAAAGTATACGTGATTCTTTCCAGAGGGAAAACACAATGATAACTCTCTAAACCACTGAGCAATACTGGGTTTGCCTATCTTTTTCCAGTTTCATAGTTTTATAGTTATTATCGTTATTAACTACAGGTTATATTTCACACACACATTCCAGCTGTGAGGAAGGGGGGGGGGGGGGGTCTATCTGCAGAGAGTGATGCAATATTTCCAATTCCCAGTATACCTCAATACATTTATTTGAGAACTTTAGATACTTACTTTGTAGATTTTGATGATTATTATTATTATTATTACAAAACATACATTAACCCATTCTGGGCGGGCACCCATTTTGGTGTTAGCACTATGTTATGCTTTAGCTATTGAAAAATAGCAGATCTACAAGCTCATAGCGCGCCACCGAGTGGCGCGCTATGAGCTTGTAGGTCTGCTATTTTTGAAAAATCGAAGAACGACTGACATTTTTTAGAATCTGATCTCAGGTCAGAATGGGTTCATCAGACCCAGTGTGTGTCCGGTGGAAACCTCGTATGAATCTGATCTCAGGTCAGAATGGGTTAACCACTTCAGCACCTATAGAGCCCTAACATTTTAGGCCATTTGAAAATAACCGATCTACAAGCTCAGCTTTATACCTTTTATATCTGATGGGTTGTTTTTGGCACTCTGTCCTTGAGTAGAGTATTAAAAGTATGCCAATACTTTTGTACTTTTAACACTCTTTTAAAACAAACACACACACACACACACACACACACACACACACACACACACACACACACACACACACACACACACACACACACACACACACACACACACACACACTCATACCCTTGACTTGATACCGTGTGACAATCTGCAATACTTTTATCAGAAAGCCAGACTGACGTCTGTGTTCAATGATACCAGACACACGTTCTCTAACCACTCATTCTGTTCTCGTTCCATGTCTGTTCCATTGCACTTCTTTCATCATGTAGTTTGTAGTAAACGCTGCATTCGTGGTCTAGAGGAGAGGGCAGTTGTTTTACAGATGGGCAAAAAGAGGCAGGGGCTGACGCCCCCTTTGATGTCTATGTGATCACGTCCCTGTCTCTCATATCATCGTTAACCTCTGCATTAACCCCTTGAGACCTTGAGGCTTAATCAGGAGTTGTAGTAGCCACAGGATAATCTATTCTAAGCGGTGGATATTGCTCTTGTCTTCATGTCTTTATGTATGTAAATTGTCTTGTTCTTTGTGTTATGTCAAATGTGTGTATATGTGTTCTGCATACGGCTGCTGTGTTGCAAGACAAATTTCAGTGTGAACTGACAATAAAGTACGGGGTTTTTTCCAAATCACCCAAATCACTGAATGCTCCTTTAACCAGTAAAAAAAAAGAAGCCCACATTGAGCGTGTCAACGTCTCTTTTTACAATTGAGAACTGGCCAAAGCAAATCATGTTACTCAGCTCTGCCAGTAACAGCTAATACAGGACAACATTTAGGACGGACAAAATAACATTTGTAAAGCATATAAGTACCCACTGTAGGAAGGCAGGAAGCTCAAGGAAAAGATCTAATAAAATGACCAAATAAAAACAAAATAACAACGTTTGCAATCTAATTTATAAGACTTAGAGCAAGAACATTTCCTATATGTTGAAGCAGGAGCTATGTCTGTGAAATGGGTCCTCCATGGCAATCCTTTTAAAACTCACTCTAGGGGAATCACAGTAGGATTGTTTCTGTCTCTCTAATACTCTCTGCACGTGCCTGTGTGTGCCTGTGTGTGTGTGTGTGTGTGTGTGTGTGTGTGTGTGTGTGTGTGTGTGTGTGTGTGTGTGTGTGGTGTGTAATACGCTTCAGAGCTTGTGTTGAACGATAGTGCCAGGGTGTCGTCGGTATTGTGAACCCACCCGAACATCACTCGATCAGAGGGAGACTCTTGGGGTTGGTCGACTAAATTCACAAACGATCTGACAGTGATTGTTAATGAATTAATTAAGGAGGGAGCGGATCGATAGTAGTACCTCGAGGTATAATGCCGGCTATAGCTGCTATAGCCTATACCAGCTAGCCACCATGATGGCAATTCTTTTTATGTATTTTTGTTCTTGCTTACTGTAAATCACTCTGGATTGAGAGCTTCTGCTAAATTACAAAATTGTAACTACTTGTAGCGTCATCTGTTCATCAAAGCCTTCCGAGGTTGAGTGAGAGACCGACCGTGTGTGTCAACAGATCGTTTGTTTCCAGTAAAATGGATCCACCTCTCATGTTGAATTGAGGGATTATTTTATGTACAGAAGAGATGTATGTGTAGTACATCCCGTATCGACTACAAGATCCATCTCCATACATTCAAGGCCATTCATAATGCCTGTCTGACCTTGTCCACGTCAACATTCCCACCCGGTCTCTTAAGGTCTGCCTCCTCCCTCACCCTGAAGGTCCTCCCAGCCCGTTTCTCCACCATGGGCTCAAGAGCCTTCAGCCGCTCTGCCCCAGCTCACCTCCCCCCCTGATATTAGAAACATGGACTCACCTCAAAACCTGCACCTGTTTATAGCCTGGCTATAATAAGCCAAACTAATATCACACTGTCGTGTGGTGTGGTAGGCAATTTCTCGGCTGATTCGTGTCTGGCTTATTAGCCTGCAGGCTATAACCTGTTTAGGCATATGGCATTATATGGCTGACCTTTGTTGTCTTCTGTCTGCAAGCTGTGCCTTCGTTTTGTTTTGCTTTAAACTGTGTTTTTGTATTAACTGTGTACGGCGA
The DNA here is from genome assembly GCF_963924005.1 of Protomyctophum bolini. Taxonomy (NCBI): domain Eukaryota; kingdom Metazoa; phylum Chordata; class Actinopteri; order Myctophiformes; family Myctophidae; genus Protomyctophum; species Protomyctophum bolini. The sequence goes on from NC_137871.1 coordinate 42,398,066, forward strand.
CCTTGAGTGCCCTGAAAGGCGCCTTATAAATAAAATATATATTATTATTATTATTATTATTATAGATTGATGGAGTCAGAGCATGGGTATTGGGTCTATTTGATGGTCTTCTTTACGCATGGACAGTGCTTCATTTTGATCCACAGACGCATCATGGCAGGCTGGCTTGTTTTGAGCCACAGACGCATCATGGCAGGCTGGCTTGTTTTGAGCCACAGACGCATCATGGCAGGCTGGCTTGTTTTGAGCCACAGACGCAGCATGGCAGGCTGGCTTGTTTTGATCCACAGACGCATCATGGCAGGCTGGCTTGTTTTGAGCCACAGACGCAGCATGGCAGGCTGGCTTGTTTTGAGCCACAGACGCAGCATGGCAGGCTGGCTTGTTTTGATCCACAGACGCATCATGGCAGGCTGGCTTGTTTTGAGCCACAGACGCAGCATGGCAGGCTGGCTTGTTTTGAGCCACAGACGCAGCATGGCAGGCTGGCTTGGTTTTGATCCACAGACGCATCATGGCAGGCTGGCTTGTTTTGAGCCACAGACGCATCATGGCAGGCTGGCTTGTTTGGGTGCTTGATGTGTTTGTTCTGACGTACTAACAGCAGTCTGACATCCTACACCCGAAACCCAATCCCTTAAACCTACTGTATATCTCACAGGAATTACGTCTGGGTTTTCGAGGCTAACGAGCTTCTATTGAAGCTCTGCTATTTTTGAAACCGACATTTAGAAGACCTTTTGTAGAATCGATCTCAGGTCTAAATGGCTTATATGGGCCTATACGGCAATTCTTAAAAATGCCAAGGTTATGCACCCCGGATTGTTTTGCAGCAGGAATGAAGGCACCTTATAGTTGAAGCGCTGCGGGAGTGAAACATCCAGGGTGGAGCATGGTGGATAATGTTTAGTGAAACATCCAGGGTGGAGCATGCTGGATAATGTTTCTCAGTCAGTTCTCACCAGCGGTTGCAGCAGCAGGCTCCCACCGGGGAGCTGATAAAGTAGCACACTGTGACAGACACAGGAGTTTAGCAGCACTCTTATGTATACACTTACACTGTGCATGCGTGTGCGTGTCTGTGCGTGCGTGTGCGTGCACGCGTGCACGTGTGCATGCAGTATGTGACCTCCTTTGCTCTGGAAAGCAACAGGAAATGAATTTAGACAAACCATAAAACGGAGCCTTTCTTAACTCAAAACAACAACAAAATCAGTTCTCTTTACTCTAAAGTACGTAGCGGAGGAAGTGAGTTAGTTTCCAGCCACTTCCTGGCACACAAATGCATCCTCGTATAGTGGACAATAAAAAAGGTTGATGGACAGACATAGCTTTTAGTTTTTGAGTGGTGCAACCACTCCCTTACGGAGCTGTGTGGGTGGCTGGGTATGAGCATGAAAACAGCATGGTTGTTTTTCAACACCTGTGCGCAACCTAACGCACACACAAACACACACACACACACGTATTAACTGTATATATGACGCTTTCGGGTGTGCCAGTACAGTACAGTACAGTACAGTACAGTAGAGGGTACAGTAGAGGGACCTCCACGTCGGTAACTCTGTCATTTCTATTCCGTTTCGGACGCGGGGCGGCTCGTCGAAACCGGGCCGGCACCCTGGGTGCGTTCCTGTGGGTCTGGACCCCCCCACACAGAATTGCACCACTCACTTCACACGGGTGTGATTTTATTTTTTTCCTCCCCAATATGTCATTTGATTGTTCCCTCCCCACAAAACATGTACTGTACGTCAGTCGTTCTCCCAAAGTGGGGTCCGGGGACCCCCAGGGGTCCTTGAGGGAGTCCCAGGGGGTCCCCAGCTAAATGATAGTTAGGAACCAAATGGACCCTTATGGGTCTGTAACTCAGAGAGTGTACAAATGGAACCAAGGTCCATTTTGTACACTCTCAGAGTTACATTAAGATTGATTTTACAATAATGTATTGGGGGTCCCAGAGATAGAAATGCCATTAAATACTGGGGCCCTATAGCCTAATTCAGGTCAAACCGGGGGGCCCGGCCTAGAGCCTTAAACATATTCTCTCATGGGGATCCTTGGCGTGTATTTTCTGCGGGCTAATGAGGGTCATTTTGGGGTTCCTTGACATGAGAAGGTTTGGGAACCACTGCGGTGTCACGTTGCATCCTTCTGACACACTGGCCAGGGAGGAGGACCCCCGACCGGGAGGAGAACCCTCGCCCCTACCCCTCCCTCCCTCCCCCCCACCCTACCCCTCCCTCTGTCTGACAGGACGGGGTCCCTGCCTGTCCCCCCCCCCCCCCCCCTCCCTCCAACACAGGCCACATAGTGTCCGTATAATAGACGAAGCCGGATGGATTCAGAAAAATATGGGTGAGCAAATTCCTCAAAATAAAAATAGGACACCCCTCCCCCCGGCCTCCATAGAATATAGTCAGGAGATACCGAAAAGAACAAAGGGTTTATTTTTGGAACTGGAGGTGAGATCTCACACCACAGTGTCTGTCTGGCACCCGGTGTGCCCGTCTGGCTGCCCGCCTGTGTCCCCTTTTCGCCTCAAACTGCCCCTGCATGGACTTTATTATCGGTCAAATCGACGGTCCTGGACAACTGTATATTATCCTATAACGACTCTGGGCGTATAGTGGGTTTGTCTATGGTTATGTCTGAGTCATCGTGACATGCCATACTACCATGACATGGTTTCTTTTTAATGGTTATGTCTAAGTCAATTTCATAACATTTTTCACCCATGTGTCAATTATCTAATGTGATCCTGGGCTCTACACACCCTCCGCCAACCTAGTCCCCATATATGGGGGACAAGGGGAGAGCAACGGACTTGAACTCATGCTTCTGGTGTAACAGGCAGAGTGGGTGATTTTTAACCCGCAGCACGTGTGATTTTTGACCCGCAGCACGGGTGACTCTTAACTGGCAACGCAGGTCTGACTTATGGGCAGTTGCTCACAATGAGCATACGTGGCAACCCGGCACTGAGGCTGCTCTGAGACGCTGTCCAAACACAGCGTGTGATTGTTTGTCTTGTCGGTGCGTCTCCACGGCAACGTCCTCCGTTTACATCACTGGACACGCTGGTTCTGCTGCGCGGAGGGGACGTCAGGCCACAGACTGGACATCAATTTTATGCACTGTCGGTTCAGCAAAGCCTCTATGAAAACTCTCTGTGTGTGTGTGTGTGTGTGTGTGTGTGTGTGTGTGTGTGTGTGTGTGTGTGTGTGTGTGTCTGTGTGTCTGTGTGTGTGTGTGTGTGTGTGTGTGTGCGTGTGTGCGTGTGTGTGTGTGTGTGTGTGTGTGTGTGTGTGTGTGTGTGTGCGTGAGTGCGTGAGTCGAGTGTGTGTATCCCATGCGTGATTGTAATCTACGTCCGAGCATAGACATGGTAACGCCCCGCCTGCCTCTGATTGGCCTACCGACACTGAGCATAGACATCGTAACGCCCCGCCTGCCTCTGATTGGCCTACCGACACTGAGCATAGACATGGTAACGCAGATATAGATAGTCTATAGACAAAGAACTAAACAATATAGTTAAAACCGTTTAGTTAAAGTTTTCGTGTTTTTATCCCCAAACTCTCCCCGGGAATAGGGGACTCGGGGAGGGCTCATCCCCTCCCCGAGTCCCCAGCGCGCTCTTTCGGTCGTGGTCACCGTGTGTGTGTGTGTGTGTGTGTATGTGTGTGTGTGTGTGTGTGTGTGTGTGTGTGAGAGAGATATAATGGCCCCATATACGGTATATGGAGACCGTATATAATGGCCCTATTAACTATTATTGTTACTTTTAAGTAAACAATATCACCCCCCCAAGATGAGCACTTCAGCCGGGGTTAGTTGTAACTTGTACTTTTATTTTTGTAGAAGAGGCAAACTAAAGAGAATCCCCTGCTAGCATGGAGCTAGTAGCATTAAGCTAGCTTAACCCGATGCAAACGCAGACTACATTCAGTATGCATGCACTCACATACACAATGCGCACGCACGCACGCACGCATGCACGCACGCACACCCTCTCCGAGAGGATCGCTTCCCTTATCAGAGTTGCCCTCCCTCTCTTATCAGCACCCATTGACACCCAGTAGCATCTCTCTCTCTCACACACACACACACACACACACACACACACACACACACACACACACACACACACACACACACACACACACACACACACACACACACACACTTATCAGTAGCATATGTCCCTCAGTCCTGTCCTGTTCAGACTCAGAGACGCACTGTACTGAGTATCAGAAACGTGTTTGTTTTCCATAAAGTGATGACCTAAAAGTATAGAAAAACTAGCCAATCTACAAGCTCAGGAGGGGGGGGGGGGGGGGGGGCTTTATAAATATGTATTGAGGAAAAGTATCATCAAGCATTTATTACTATACGTCTAAATAAGTATGTATTGGATTAAGGATTGTACAGATATTCTACTGTTCTTGGTTTACTTATGATGCTTGATGGACTACAGTACTTCTACTGTAGGCCTATGCATTTGATGTATTACCATGTGTTGTTCTTGCTTACTGTAAATCACTCTGGATTAACCCATTTTGGCCTGACATCGAAATTAAAAAAGTCTTATAAATCATGACAGTTTTCTGAAATACTTATATCTGTGGTGCTCAATATTTCATGTCAAGGACCCCACAAATGATATGTATATTGGCCCCCATGATATATGTATACTGACCCCCATCTGATAATATGTTGTTCCAGGAACCCCCCAGAAGCAAAGATTTGAGTTGAAAACATGCGCAAAATAGCAGACCTACAAGCTCGTAGCGCGGCACTCGGTGCTGCGCTACGCACCACTGATCCACTGCCGCCCTGCCCCAGCAAACCCACCACATGTAACACCATGGGTTAATTATACCTCACTGTAGCTTTTGAAATATTGATATTGTGCATGTCACATGCAGTACTGAGGATGGTTGTGGCTTCATGTATTTATTTATTGATATACTGCTGCGTAAACACAACTTACTGTCAGTGGTGGACTCATTTATATTATTTATCTGTTATAGGCCTACTTATAATGATTTTCACTCCCCTACATTTATAGGAATTGAAACGGAAGTGTGGTTTTGTTATCGTTATCCAATGCTACGCTACGTTGCTAGCTAGGCCCTCTGGAATTAAGTGAGCGCAGTATATGCCCATTTATGGGCATGGTGATGTGTCCAAATATGGAGATATCTGTATCTCGTCCATTTTATTTCCATATATGGAGATCCCTGATGTCATCAGTATGTGTCCATATTCTGTATGGTACTGTACGTATGATATGTTTGTTTGAGTGCCTGGTGTCATGACAACGCATTGAGGTTAGACAACATCCACATATCCGTGTAGCCAACAGTAGGTCTCTGTGTAACCAAAGCTTTCAGGCCATGGTTTGGTGGATCGCATACTGTAAGTATGGGTCTCTCTATCAACTGCTGTCAGTGTCATGACATCATGATGCATGGTGCAACTCCATATATGGATATGACTGACTAATCACGTGATTTTATATAAAGGGTTTGCGTTGCAAGGCCTTATACGACCCAGACAACGCTGTGCTAAACCAGGACATTATAAGGCTTTATACGACCCAGACAACGCTGTGCTAAACCAGGACATTATAAGGCCTTATACGACCCAGACAACGCTGTGCTAAACCAGGCCATTATAAGGCCTTATACGACCCAGACAACACTGTGCTAAACCAGGACATTATAAGGCCTTATACGACCCAGACACACTGGACTACAGGGCTCTTCAGATACACCTTCTTCATCAGCAGGATTGGCGTCTGGCTTCAGTTCTTATCGGACTAAACTTACACCTCAAGCCCTTTCCTCCTCATGCCGGTAATATTTCATGCTCTGTGTTTTGTCAATAATGAAGTAGTTTATCCTGACGCCCAAATTAAGAGGGGGGTCCTTGATTCCCCTCATTCAGGGGCCCACTTGTAATACCTTCACGGCCCACCAGTGGTCCCCGGGCCCACAGGTTGAGAACCATTGACCTTCAGCATGACAGCATACTATACTGTTGGCGGGATCAATAACGGTCTTCTCTCTCTCTCTCTCTCTCTCTCTCTCTCTCTCTCTCTCTCCCTCAGCCTCCTCCCCTCCCCACCACCACCACCACCACCATGACAGACCTCTTCAATAACAGTCTTCTCTCTCTCTCTCTCTCTCTCTCTCTCCCTCAGCCTCCTCCCCTCCCCACCACCACCACCACCACCATGACAGACCTCTTCAATAACAGTCTTCTCTCTCTCTCTCTCTCTCTCTCTCTCTCTTCCTCCCTCAGCCTCCTCCCCTCCCCACCACCACCACCAGCACCATGACAGACCTCTTCAATAACAGTCTTCTCTCTCTCTCTCTCTCTCTCTCTCTCCCTCAGCCTCCTCCCCTCCCCACCACCACCACCACCACCACCAGCACCATGACAGACCTGGACGCGGGGGCGGTGGGGGAGCCCCCTCCCCCCTACATGATCTTCGTGGTGGTCTTCCTGTTCTTCGTGACGGGCCTGCTGGGCTTCCTGGTGTGTCACCTGCTGAAGAAGAACGGCTACCGCTGCCGGGCCGCCGGCATGGAGGACGACGAGGAGCTGGACGACAAGAAGCAGGCTCTGAGCACGGTGGAGGGTGAGTTGGGCCGGTGGTGACCGTCAGGGTCTGAGCACCGTGGAGGGTGAAGGCCTATTCATAGTCTGGATTTTCGGTGGTGAGGTGACCACCGCTCCGGTGGTGAGCTGACCACCGGAGCTGAAATAACGTTGAGCGGTGGTGAGTAAAAACAGAGAGAAGTGCTGGAGCGGTGGCGGTGGTTTGCTCTTCACCGCGGCTCGTGACGTCATGTTGTAGTTCAGTGGTCACCCCACCACCGTAAATCCAGACTCTGTATGAGCCTTTAGTTGGGCTGGTGGTGACCGTCAGGGTCTGAGCACCGTGGAGGGTGAGTTGGGCTCTGAGGAGCACCGTGGAGGGTGAGTTGGGCTCTGAGGAGCACCGTGGAGGGTGAGTAGGGCTCTGAGGAGCACCGTGGAGGGTGAGTTGGGCTCTGAGGAGCACCGTGGAGGGTGAGTAGGGCTCTGAGGAGCACCGTGGAGGGTGAGTTGGGCCGGTGGTGACCGTCAGGGTCAGTGTGTTGTTGGTGCTGTTAGTGTTGTTTTTGGCAGCAAATTTGTATTTTATTTCTAGTCGCGACATACCAAAGCCTACACATGGGGTTGTGCAGACGACGTGCTGTGATTGGCCAGTCGCTGTGATTGACAGCCTAAACCTAACCTTAACCTCAGTTAGGGTTAGGGTTAGGTTTAGGTATAGTGTGTTCTGTGTGGAGTTTGCATGTTCTCCCCGTGTCCCCTATAGGGTAGGTACCCTCACAAAAAACATGCAGTAATCCTGGTCACTAAACTGCCTCCCCCTGGCCAGCCGGGGCGCCTGATGGAGGGGAAAGGAACTGGTTGGAATAACGTGTTCCTTCCACGCGCTACGTCCAACCAGGGAAACTCCCCCCTGTCAGCTGTAAAGGAGCAACTTGGACACTCAGGCATGAAGGAAGCATGAGTTCAAACATAGCTACTTTAATGGGTTACTGTAACTTTAATGGGTTACTGTAAGTCCCATTCATACGACCCACACATGGACCAAAGCGAGGCGGCTTCCCTGTCCGGTGATGTAACTGATCTGATGCCATAGGTGTGGCGCTCCGTCTCCCCGGGGGCTGCAGCGCATTGTGGCGAGGATACGTTCCCACGTTCCACCGGCTGACAGAGCGACCTACTTATAGGGTCAGTTTGTCTGAGGTTAGGGTTTGGCTTCTTTATGCTGCGCAGTAGCCTAAGTAGGGAGTCGTAGTAGTCAAGCTCTGAGATGACTGAGGCCTGGATAAGCAGAGCCTCTAGTATAGAAGAGTTACGATACAGAGGGGGCAGAAACCCAGAGCCATCTAGTAGAAGAGTTACGATACAGAGGGGGCAGAAACCGAGCGCTCGAGCGCTGTTCATGCAGCCTGAACTGAGACAAGCTGGAGTTGGAAATACATTGTTTTCAACGAGGGCGGCGCAAATGAGAGCTATTTTAAGCATGTGTGCAAACATGACAACTGTTTTAAAGTATTGTACAGTAACAACTAAAGTCTCTTTAATGTTTATGTTGTACTATTACTACAAAACAATCTAAAAGGGATTTAATATCATTAAAGCTGGGCTGTTGCCTGAGTCCAATGTGTTTCTGCCTATACTTCCGGTCCAGGACTTGGCCCAGTTGGTTGTCCCCACGCTCAATAGACGTCTATGTAGGAGAGCCGCCATTGGACTGAAGCCGTAAAACGCAGTTCGCGTAACTCTGTCTACGGCTCTGCAGATAAGGAGCTGAGCTGACTCCTGTGTGAGGAAGGGTCTGATTGGCTGACTCCTGTGTGAGGAAGGGTCTGATTGGCTGACTCCTGGGTGAGGAAGGGTCTGATTGGCTGACTACTGGGTGAGGAAGGGTCTGATTGGCTGACTCCTGGGTGAGGAAGGGTCTGATCTTTGGGATGTTATAGACCCTATCTTGCCGTCTTTTTACTATTAATAATACCCAAACTTCAAGAGCATAACGTGTCGATGTAGATCAGTCATAGTTGAACAATTTTAAAATGTTTTTCTAAATAGTAAAACAAAAAGGCAAAGACGTTTAGGGAGTGAGCACTGTGTGTAGTGTTTAGTTTGCCCTTGAAGGACAGCTGCCAGGACAACGCCCAGCCCTGCAGGCTGGGACAAGAGCCCCCAGGGATGGAAATGGTGAGATGCTGCTACATGAGGCACGACTCACCTACGACAGACAGACAGACAGAGACAGACAGACAGACAGACGCTATCTTGAACTTGAGTATCTACTCTTAACTGTCCTGTTGTGTTTGACAGACAGTGAGACAGTGATTTTCTACTCTTTACTGTTTACTGTTTGACAGACAGTGAGTTTCTACTCTTAACTGTCCTGTTGTGTTTGACAGACAGTGAGTTTCTACTCTTAACTGTCCTGTTGTGTTTGACAGACAGTGAGTTTCTACTCTTACTGACCTGTCCTGTTTGACAGACAGTGAGACAGTGAGTTGTTGTTGTTCTGCTCTGGTCTTCTTTGTCTCGTCCACATGTTTGACTCTTTTCTTTTCCTCTGTTTGGTATGTGTAGTGCGGGGAGCGCACTGCACATACCACACCTATATGACCCCTATACTCTTCAATGACCTATGACCCCTATACTCTTTAATGCTGACCGGTGTGGTCTGTGCTTTGTTTCAGATGATGACGTGTGGTCTGTGCTTTGTTTCAGATGATGACGTGTGGTCTGTGCTTTGTTTCAGATGATGACGTGTGGTCTGTGCTTTGTTTCAGATGATGACGTGTGGTCTGTGCTTTGTTTCAGATGATGACGTGTGGTCTGTGCTTTGTTTCAGATGATGACGTGTGGTCTGTGCAGTGGTGTGCACAGATAGACACTAGGGGGTGCTAGAGCACCACCTGCCCTTGCCCTCTGGACAGCAATGTGCCCCTTTTTTTGGTACAGTGTACAGTATGTGGACCATGGTGACATTGATCAATTATTATTATTTTTTTCATGATTTTGATTTTTCCCCTGTGTCAATTATCTAATGTGATCCTGGGCTCTACACACCCTCCACCAACCTGGGGAGAGCAACGGACTTGAACTCATGCTTCCTTCATGCCTGAGTGTCCAAGTCGCTCCTTTACACCTGACAGGGGGGAGTTTCCCTGGTTGGACGTATAGCGCGTGGAAGGAACACGTTATTCCAACCAGTTCCTTTCCCCTCCATCAGGCGCCCCGGCTGGCCAGGGGGAGGCAGTTTAGAGACCAGGATTACTGCATGTTTTTGTGAGGGTATACCTACCCTAGGTTGATAAAAAAAAACTTCTAATATATTATTTATGCCCCAAAATCTATAAATCTCACACTATTAAGGCAACCGGCCGATTCCACGCGCTGCACAAGGTGCCCTTTTTTCACCCCTCTAAACGTCTCTGTGTACGACTACGCCACTGGGTCTGTGCTTCGTTTCAGAGGATGATGTGGAATAATATGGAAATCAATAATTCTACAATATTTCATGTTGGTGAACAAATGTACTTCAGTAGGTCTGAAGCAAGTCAGTTCGTCTCCAAGGCCTGCCTTTGTTCTATTCAGGGCCACCTGGGGACAGGAGTAACAATAGAATTTGTGTTCATAGCTGGGATCAAATGGTTGATCAATGGGTTAAGGGCAGTCCATACTGCCTCCGACCACCAAAAGATCAGTCGGAAAGATCAGACTTACATTTTTTCTCCGAAGTAGAGTTCGGAGAGTCACTCACAACATCTGGGAGCGCAGCTTTCAGAACAAAAATTCTGAGGAATGCGTTTCAGAAGTTGCGAGTGACGTCATGTTGTATAGTTGTACTGGAGCTTTCTGACGAAAAGTTTGATGGTCGGAGACAGTATGGACTGCCCTTAAGCCTCTCATCTTCAGAGAAACAGTGAACACGCCTTACATTCTCACCTCTGTCTGTGAACCTGTACTTAATACCTATAGGCCTACTTTGAATGTAACTCATGGTCAGTCGAGGCTGGTCACTACCTGTGGCCAGCTGGCTCCTGTGTGAGCCTATATGCCTATAATTATGCTCTGCTCTGCTGCGTTTGTTGCTGAAATAAACATCATGGAACATCCTCTCGTCTGCTGTCTGCCGTCTCACATTTTGGCTCCTGTATGGTATGAGAAATATTATATACCACAATGACATGTTGGTCTGTGCTTCGTTTCAGATGATGACGACAACCAGGACACAGTGGAGCAGATCCTCAAATGTATCATAGAGAATGAAGGTAAAAACATGCTAACTAGCCTATAATATGCTATAGCACACTGACACGCTAATTAAACACTAACTTATTATTACATTTAATTTTTTTTACATTATATTATTTAAACGATTTTCCAAACATCACCTGTCATATTGCTCTTTTTTGTGCTCTAACGGTCAATGTGTGGTGTGTGTGTGTGTGTGTGTGTGTGTGTGTGTGTGTGTGTGTGTGTGTGCGTGCGCGTGTGTGTGTGCGTGTGCGTGCGTGTATGCGTGCGTGTGTGTGTGTGCGCGTGCGTGCGTGTGTGTGCGTTGCAGCCAACATGGAGGCCTTCAAGGAGATGCTGGGGACCCAGAACGTGTGTGTGCGCCATGACCCCAGGTCAGTCATGACCTCCGACCTCTTCAGGGAGGGGGGCGTCGACCAGAGGGGGGAAAATACCCCCCCCTTATTAAGCGTCAGGGAGGAGGACCGGCGGACGGGCTCATATCACCATGACTCAGCCAGAACCATATAAGGGAGTTCCCAATGGCTGCCACGCCCCAAATATGGAGTGTGTTGTCCTGACCTCAACAATGTGCCCTAGCCCTATAGCGCTCTGACCTCAAACCCTAACCCATCAGTCACTTCCATACATGGGCACAAAAGGTGGCATGCCCCTAATGTATGGGCATATAGACATGGACATGTTACTGTACTCCTGCTATGACTCAGACATGTTGGTCGGATCGGCAGTGCGACCTATAGCAGCTCTAGAAAAGAAGGGAAAAATTAATTAAACACAATTCAAAATAAATTCATGAAATTGTTGGCATGCCTATACTTTCAGGGCTGAATTAACCATTGATCCCAAATAACCAACTACACTTTAGAAATAAGACCAAAATAAACAACTGCCCTTTAGAAACAAGTCCAAAATAAACAACTACACTTTAGAAACAAGCCTAAAAAGTGGCTTATAATAAGCGGACATGGCAACCCTGCATAGGGAGGTTAAAGGGGTAAGCCTTTCCCAAAGCGGTTGTTTGAGGAGCGCTTTCCGTTCATTGTGCGTGTGTGCGTGCGTGCGTGCGTGTGTGTGTGCGTGCGTGCGTGCGTGCATGGGTGTGTGTGTGCGTGCGTGCGTGCGTGGGTGCGTGCGTGCGTGCGTGCGTGCGTGCGTGCATGGGTGTGTGTGTGCGTGCGTGCGTGCGAGCCGATGCAGAGGGAGCGTCTATCTTTGGCTCAGATAAAATGACAACCCAGGATGTAGTTAATTAATAAAGCTTCTCTTCTCACCACACATTTGCAACAGAGGACAAAATGATTGATTGATTGATTGATTGATTGATGGTACATGGGTACTGTCAGACAGACAGACAGACAGACAGACAGACAGGTACATGGACACTGGTCCATTGAGTATGCTGAAGAATACATCAGCAAACCAACATTCAGTGATGCTGCATTTGAAACGCTTGCTCCCCCCCTCCCCCCCCCCCCCCCTCTCTCTCTCTCTCTCTCTCTCTCTCGCACACCCACAGCACAGGTACAACCGCAGCCTAACTACTGCAGCGAGAGAGAGAGAGAGAGAGAGAGAGAGAGAGAGAGAGAGAGAGACGTGCGTGCGTGCGTGCGTGCGTGCGTGCGTGCTGCTCTACACATACAGCAGCACTGCGGCTGATAGCATCATGTTTCGGAGACAGACACAGATTAGGGCAGACAGACTTCTGTAGATCTGCTATTTCTTAATAGTCAGTGTATAAATGGATCAAGTGGTTACACCTATTGTGATCTATGCTAATTAGGCCTAGATACTCTTGCTGTACTGTAGATCTGCTATTTTCTCCAATATTGCATGATACTTCTGCAATGAGGTACATTTATGCTTAAGTTGGTAAAGGAAAACATCACACATTGTCAACCTATCGTCATATGCTAATGCTCATTATTTATTTATTTATTTATTTATTTATTTATTTATTTATTTATTTATTTATTTATTTATTTATTTATTTATTTATTTATTTATTTATTTATTTATTTATTTATTCATTTATTTATTTATTCATTTATTTATATATATATTCATTTATATATTTATTTAAAATTGGTGATGATCAGGTGTGATCAATAATTTGCTAATAAAGGGTGAGGTTGCGCATGCATTGTGATGTCAGAACGTCATTGTGATGTCAGAACAGGGCAGCTCCATATATGGAGATCTATGGGTGATCTGGATTTTGGGTGATCAATTAGCTAATCTGGGCCCTGTCCAGAGCCCTGTCCAGAGCCCTGTCCAGAACCCTGTCCAGAACCCTGTCCAGAACCCTGTCCAGAGCCCTGTCCAGAACCCTGTCCAGAACCCTGTCCAGAACCCTGTCCAGAGCCCTGTCCAGAACCCTGTCCAGAACCCTGTCCAGAGCCCGGGCAGAGGCTTTGGTGCTGGTTCTGGACAACCAGGCTATATCCCACGGACCCGACACCGGGCTCTGCCCTCCCTGTGGGGGTGTGGAACGACTGGACACCGGGCTCTGCCCTCCCTGTGGGGGTGTGGAACGACTGGACACCGGGCTCTGCCCTCCCTGTGGGGGTGTGGAACGACTGGACACCGGGCTCTGCCCTCCCTGTGGGGGTGTGGAACGACTGGTCACCGGGCTCTGCCCTCCCTGTGGGGGTGTGGAACGACTGGACACCGGGCTCTGCCCTCCCTGTGGGGGTGTGGAACGACTGGACACCGGGCTCTGCCCTCCCTGTGGGGGTGTGGAACGACTGGACACCGGGCTCTGCCCTCCCTGTGGGGGGGTGGAACGACTGGACACCGGGCTCTGCCCTCCCTGTGGGGGTGTGGAACGACTGGACACCGGGCTCTGCCCTCCCTGTGGGGGTGTGGAACGACCCGACACCGGGCTCTGCCCTCCCTGTGGGGGTGTGGAACGACCCGACACCGGGCTCTGCCCTCCCTGTGGGGGTGTGGACCGACTGGACACCGGGCTCTGCCCTCCCTGTGGGGGTGTGGAACGACTGGACACCGGGCTCTGCCCTCCCTGTGGGGGTGTGGACCGACTGGACACCGGGCTCTGCCCTCCCTGTGGGGGTGTGGAACGACCCGACACCGGGCTCTGCCCTCCCTGTGGGGGTGTGGAACGACCCGACACCGGGCTCTGCCCTCCCTGTGGGGGTGTGGAACGCGTGTGTCGAATTTGAAGTCGGTGGGGCGAACGGTGTTGTCAAAAGTACAATATTTCTATTTGAAGTCTAGCAGAATTAAACAATAATATACACAGTACCCAAGTAAATGGTACTTGGTTACTGTCCGGTGGAGTTAGGGTGTCCCTGTGTAGCCTGAAGACAGCAACGCTACAGTACAGTACAGTACAGTACAGTACAGTACAGTACAGTACAGTACAGTACAGTACAGTACAGTACAGTACAGTACAGTACAGTACAGTACAGTACAGTACAGTACAGTACAGTACAGTACAGTACAGTACAGTACAGTACAGTACAGTACAGTACAGTACAGTACAGGGCCTGTGGTTCTGCTGACTCATCCCTGGTTGTTTGGGCTGTTTCTGTCGTGTCATTCATTGCTGGGACACTGTGTGTGTGTGTGTGTGTGTGTGTGTGTGTGTGTGTGTGTGTGTGTGTGTGTGTGTGTGTGTGTGTGTGTGTGTGTGTGTGTGTGTGTGTGTGTGTGTGTGTGTGTGTGTGTGTGTGTGTGTGTGTGTGTGTGTGTGTGCGTGCGTGCGTGCGTGTGTGTGTGTGTGCGCATGTGCGTGCATGCGTGCTTTAAGCAACTAGTTGACTATTCAACTAGTCGACTAGTAAATCCACTAGTTGACCTTGTTTGGTACTAGTTGAAAGAAAAAGGCAGATGCACGACGCACCACACCATATGCAGGGTTTAATAAACACATGTTTATGAAATAAAATCATATTTTTAGTGTCATTTAAAGGCTTTGACGCTAATTCTAAACATGATGGGTGCAGCTGAGGAAGATGTGATGCTTACACTCTAAGGAGTGAACAGTTACATTTGCCTCTCAACTGCTGCGTATGTATGACAGTCATACATGTCAGGTGAAACAGGCGCCTTTTCCCCCCTTTTCTTTTGTAACGTATATATTTCTGAAATGATGACATCGTTATATTAATACCATGCAGCTGCTTTTGGATTTGCAGCAAATGCACATAGTCTTGCAGCCGATTATTTTGTTTAAAGTGGGAAATTTCGTATATATATTTTTTTATTGGCCTAAAATACTGTCTATATAGTATACATACAATCATGAATCCACTTGCTAACCGGCTGTCGGCATTGAGACATTTTTTTTATCTCCTGTGAGATCTCCGGCTGAGACCTGTGATCCCCTTAAGTGAGATGCCTTGTTACCTGGAGGCGTGATCAATGCTCTTTGGCCACTCAGAATAGCCAAATGGCATTGACCACGCCTCCAGGTCTTTACGTTTACTCAAGTTAGGGAATAAGACCTGGTCCTTAAGACACGCAAAATACAGCCCTGAGGCTACAACTAAAATAGAAATGTGCTGCCAAAAACAACACTGATCTCCATTCTCTCCCGTCTTCCTCCAGGCTGCGTAAGGAGTCGGTGGGGGGCATCCCGCCCCACATGCACACGGTGCATTCGGGCAGCGACCACAACACCTCCTGCCTGCTGTGTGCGCAGAGCAAGAACAAGAAGGGACGCAGGCGCAGCCGCACCCCGCGGTACATGAAGCAAAAGCCCGGAGAGCAGACCATCCTGGCAGTGGGAAGGTATATGAGTCACTACACTAGTACTAGTACAAATGATTCACTAGTACTAGTACAAATGATTCAGTACACTAGTACTAGTACAAATGATTCAGTACACTAGTACTAGTACGAATGATTCACTACACTAGTACTAGTACAAATGATTCACTACAATAGTACTAGTACAAATGATTCACTACACTAGTACTAGTACAAATGATTCACTACACCAGTACTAGTACAAATGATTCACTACACTAGTACGAGTAAGACGCGCAAACGCGGGAAGCGAACGCAGATCGTAAATTGCAATAACAATTAGAATAAATGACAAATCACTCGGGACAGACACACACACCCTTTTGTGCCCATATATGGAGCTGAGTGGACCTGGCCCCTTTTGTGCCCATATATGGAGCTGAGTCATTGCTGATGCAACACACTCCATATTTGGATAGCGGGACAGACACACGGACAGACAGACAGACAGACAGACACACACACACACACACACACAGACATGATCTTCTAGGTCTCATAGTAAGTGCTCACTGCTTTCGCAACAAATGATTCACTACACTAGTACTAGTACAAATGATTCACTACACTAGTACAAATGGAACCAAATGGCAGTGACTAAGGCCATTACTGCATCAAAAGTCATCAACAAACTCTACTATGAGTTGTGTATTCTAACTATGAGTACGGTATACACTATAGAGTGCTTTGTTATCAAATTCTAATTTACATGCTTTTAGCCTTTGCATACGCCTGCAAGGTCGCTGAGGCTACAGCATTACTTTTTTTATTGTTTCTTGTTAAAACAAACGTTTTTTGGTTTCCAATGCGTGACCCCAACGGTACCTTCCCGTGACCCCACTTTGCGCCGCGACCCATAGTTTGAGAACCTCCTGCTGTAGAAGTTGCGTCATGTGACAAAGCATAACGCCGTGTCCTCCTTCCGTCCCGTCAGGTTCAAGGTCACCCACATCGACAAGAAGCTCCAGGGAGGGGCCGACTCGGGCGACCAACTGGACCAATCCCAGGACAGCGAGGACCGGCGAGGGGAGGAGGGGGAGGGGCCTGGAGACGGCAAGGAGGACGGCTACAACCTGAGGAACATGTTCAGAGACGTCCGCCCCGCGCCGCCCGCCGCCGCCGCCGCCGGTGGGACCAACGGAACCAACGCCCTGGCCCCGCCCCAGAAGCAGCGCAGGAAGAGCCTGACCATATTTGGGCTGAGGCGCGGCAGCGACTCGGGACTGGTTAAATCGGCGACGCTGCCCGGCGTTGGGGTTGGCGTTGGGGCCGGAGGAGGAGGAGCTGCCGGCGGAGGCGGGGTTAGATTTTTGCAGCAGCCCGCCGTGGTTCTGGAGGAGCCTCTGCAGACTTCTAGCCCGGCGATGGACGCCGGAGTCAGGACTGAGAACCGCTTCAGAGACACGGCGCTGAGTCCAGAGCCCAGCCCGGCCCGGGGTCCCGTCACCCCAGAGCCCAGCCCGGCCCGGGGTCCCGTCACCCCAGAGCCCAGCCCGGCCCGGGGTCCCGTCACCCCAGAGCCCAGCCCGGCCCGGGGTCCCGTCACCCCAGCCGAGGTCCCCGCCTCCCTGCCCATCCCGCCCTCACCCGGACGGACTGTCAACATGGCCACTCCTGTCGCGGAGATAGACGGAGCCGGAGGCGACAGAAAGCCGGAGGCGCATGACTCTCCCGGGCCGCAGCAAACCTCTACTCCCGTTTCCCCCGGGCCCGGCCCTGGCCCCGGCTCCACTCCGGGTTTCACCTCCAGCCACGCCTCCCCTGGGCCGGCGGCGAGTCGGATGGCGGCGGCGTTGTCGGACTCGCCTTCCGCTCCGGTCCGCTCCGCTCACCCCCCCAGCTTCAGCGCCGGCTCCAGCCCGGATCCGGGTTTTGGGGGTAGCCTGGCGTCTCTCAGCCTGGGCTCGTCTCCTCCGTCTTCTCTCCTAGACAACTCCTCGTTGCACAAAGCTCCTCCCTCACCGCTGCTATGCACCCCCAAAGCTCCTCCCTCACCGCTGCTATGCATCCCCAGCCCCACATATACCCCCACTGAGACCCTAAAGCCCTCCTCCCAGCCCCCCTCTCTCACCCCCAGCCCCAAGCTCACCCCGACGCCCACATATACCCCCACTGAGCCCCTAAAGCCCTCCTCCCAGCCCCCCTCTATCACCCCCAGCCCCAAGCTCTCCCAGACGCCCACATATACCCCCACTGAGCCCCTAAAGCCCTCCTCCCAGCCCCCCTCTATCACCCCCAGCCCCAAGCTCACCCCGACGCCCACATATACCCCCACTGAGCCCCTAAAGCCCTCCTCCCAGCCCCCCTCTATCACCCCCAGCCCCAAGCTCTCCCAGACGCCCACATATACCCCCACTGAGCCCCTAAAGCCCTCCTCCCAGCCCCCCTCTCTCACCCCCAGCCCCAAGCTCCCCCAGACGCCCACATATACCCCCAGCGAGCCCCTAAAGCCCTCCTCCCAGCCCCCCTCTCTCACCCCCAGCCCCAAGCTCTCCCAGACGCCCACATATACCCCCAGCGAGCCCCTAAAGCCTGCCTCACCCTCCCGGGTTCTCAGCCCCATACCAGCCTTCATCCCAAAGACCACCCAAAGTCCACCTCCCGCTTCGCTCTCGCCCCAGCCGGGGCGAAGCTCCGGCAGCCCCGCACTGCAACACCGCAGTCTCTCCCCAAGCCCCAAGCTTCGCTCCGCGCTGAAGTCTACACCCTCCCCCAGTGCCCTGACTCCAGAACCTGCCCTGAGCCGTAGCCCTGCTCTGACTCCAGACCCTACCATGCCTGATAGCCCTTCCATGGCCCGTAGCCCTGCTATAACCCATAGCCCTGCGCTAACTCCAGACGCCACCATGGCCCGTAGCCCTGCTATAACCCGTAGCCCTGCGCTAACTCCAGACGCCACCATGGCCCGTAGCCCTGCTATAACCCATAGCCCTGCGCTAACTCCAGACGCCACCATGGCCCGTAGCCCTGCTATAACCCATAGCCCTGCGCTAACTCCAGACGCCACCATGGCCCGTAGCCCTGCGCTAACGCCAGATACTACCATGGCCCGTAGCCCTGCTATAACCCATAGCCCTGCGCTAACGCCAGATACTACCATGGCCCGTAGCCCTGCTATAACCCATAGCCCTGCGCTAACTCCAGACGCCACCATGGCCCGTAGCCCTGCGCTAACTCCAGACGCCACCATGGCCCGTAGCCCTGCGCTAACTCCAGACGCCACCATGGCCCGTAGCCCTGTCCAAACCCCCTCCCTCGGAGGTTCGCCTGGCCTGAAGCTCCGGTCGGGTAGCGTCTACTCGGTGGCGTCCCCCGCAGGCTCGACAAGAGCAGCCACTCCCACCACGCCGCCGCCGTCGGAGAGGCGCGGAGAGACGGAGCGCGGCGGAAACGCGCAGGCGGACGACGGACTAAGCCGCCGACAAAGCGACGAACCTCCGCCCGCGCCAGACGTCGTCGTCGCCGGTGTCAAAAGCGTCGTCCTCTCCGTCCCCGTTGACAGGCTGAGCGGTTGGTCCCCTTCCAGCCCGTTGTCCCCTTCCTCCCCACTAGGGGACAGAGTAAGTAGCGTGACTGTGGTCAAGGCGAGCCCCGATAGCAAGCGGGTGTTTTCTGTGGTCACCATGGTGGAGGAGGAGGAGGGAGGGACGGACTCAACAGCGCCTCCTCATGGAGACGGCGGGAGGCGCGAGGAGCAGAAGGAGCCTTCCGGAGCGAGGGAAGACATGATGCAGATGGAGGACATCGGGGACTGTACGGTGAAACGGGAGGAGGAGGAGAACGCCCCAAAACGGGACTGAAACAGGAAGTCCTCCAATCAAAGACTCGGAGAAGGAGAGAGACGACCGTTGCTGTCGGCTGAAGACCCCACGTGTTCCGAAACCGTTCCTTTTTTTTATCGTTATTTTAAAACGGCATTTTAAATTGGCGAAACTAGCCGATCTACAAGCTCACGACGTGTCGCGAAGTGACACTTTGTGAGCTTATACATTGCCTATTTTCACCGCTTCCGTGCGTTACGCTAGTATTATGAAGTAGGGCATTAATTCGCGAAAAATAAACAACATAAAAAGTTGACATAATTATGGAGATGGTTTTATGCCCGACCGCAACGACATAGTGATCGTGAGGATGAGGATGAGAGGCCGATGCGACATGTTTGGGTATGCAATGCTGATCCCGACATCGGACCACCGATTAGCGATGTTTTTACCGATATTTTGTAAAAGGAAACCCCTAGAAAAACAAAAAAGAATCAGAACTTAGACGTCATCAAAGTTTGAGAAGATTTAAATGATGAGCAAACAAATATTATGCAAATAAAGTCATAAACATGTAATGGCAAATGTGTCGGTGACAAAACAATCTATCGGTCAAAACATGAATTGGGGCTGTAGAGAGAAATGGAGGACGACGATCAGACAATAGTAATTCCGAGGACCAGGACTATATGACGAAGAGGAGGAAGAGAAGAAGAAAATGGCAGATGTCGAACGGATACTGTGAACAAAGGAAAAAAAAGCAATAAATGAAAGCGTCAACCTGTATAGCTGCTTAACCTTTACCTTACTGCTGACCAGCCCTGTAGGGGGTGCTGTTTATACGAGCACTTTTCAAACTTAACGTCATATAAGTTGTCCTCACTAAATGCTCATTATAATATGGCAGTGGATCAATCAATAATCGATGAGGCAATATAGGAGTGGGGACAATATTATGTTTTGTCTGTCTGTCTGTGGACAGTTCAGAAACCTGTCTACTCACTCTGTGTCTCAGGTGGGCTGTGGACAGTTCAGAAACCTGTCTACTCACTCTGTGTCTCAGGTGGGCTGTGGACAGTTCAGAAACCTGTCTACTCCCTCTGTGTCTCAGAGGAGGTGGGCTGTGGACAGTTCAGAAACCTGTCTACTCCCTCTGTGTCTCATTGGAGGTGGGCTGTGGACAGTTCAGAAACCTGTCTACTCACTCTGTGTCTCATTGGAGGTGGGCTGTGGACAGTTCAGAAACCTGTCTACTCCCTCTGTGTCTCATTGGAGGTGGGCTGTGGACAGTTCAGAAACCTGTCTACTCACTCTGTGTCTCAGAGGAGGGCTGTGGACAGTTCAGAAACCTGTCTACTCACTCTGTGTCTCAGAGGAGGGCTGTGGACAGTTCAGAAACCTGTCTACTCACTCTGTGTCTCATTGGAGGTGGGCTGTGGACAGTTCAGAAACCTGTCTACTCACTCTGTGTCTCATTGGAGGTGTACTGTGGACAGTTCAGAAACCTGTCTACTCCCTCTGTGTCTCATTGGAGGTGGGCTGTGGACAGTTCAGAAACCTGTCTACTCCCTCTGTGTCTCATTGGAGGTGGGCTGTGGACAGTTCAGAAACCTGTCTACTCACTCTGTGTCTCATTGGAGGTAGGCTGTAGACAGTTCAGAAACCTGCCTACCAGTGACATCATTGATGTGGACTTCAAACGATGATTAGAGTACAACTACAACATTTCTCTCCCTGGAAAGTTAGCCTTCTGAAATAAAAGCCCTCGTTTTGGCATTGATACAGATTTGTTTTAAAATAAAAAATTACCAAAGCTGGCAACCCGCCTGCCATCATTGCTCGGCAGTTCTTTCTGAACTGTCCACAGCCTCTCTTCTGAGACACAGACTTAAATAGACAGAAATGGTGCCACATTACAAGTGGTTCTCAAACTATTTTTCTGCCTCAGGTCACCCCGGCCTGTAAATAACTTTTCATACGGGGCACCGTTACGTTAGAGAACCTTACATTTATCTCATATCACGGTGCGCAGATATGTGAATCTTTCCCCCCGAGATACAGTATGTGTCACGAGGAAAACATAGTTGACAATTGTAAACCCACTTGAACCCCAGCATCCCTATTCTGGGGGGAACGTTGTGACTCGTTGCGAGCTTGTAGATCGGCTATTTGTTGGCGAGGAGGTTTGTTGGTTCACCTTACCCAATATGAGGACTGCCCTTAAGTCAGACCTCCCGTTAATCCGACCCGTGCTGCGGGTTACAAATCACCCGTTCTGCGGGTTACAAATCACCACTGCTGCGGGTTACAAATCGCCCATGGCTTCCTGTGACGTTGGTTACTATACTTTGGTCCGATCGACTACCTACCCCAAGCCCTCACCCTAACCATAGCCGCGAGCACGGGGCAGCACACCTAAACCTAACCCCCAACCCCATCCCGAGTCGGACCAATGCTCCTTCGAACCAATGATATGTCGGACCAAAGTGTGCTCCCCGTGAGGTTAGGGTTAGGTTAGGGTTTGGGATAGTGTTAGTAATGGTCGGACTAACGTGAGGTCGAACCAAATGCCACGCTATCCTAAGTAGCCTATAGCCTATTAGAGAGAACTACTGCCATATTATAATATAATGAGAATTATACTGTGAGAGTCAATTATTGTGAGGATAGGTTGAAAATGGCTGCCGTGCTCCCTCGATCATCTCTCACATTCAGCACTTTACCGACTGTCCACTAACGCTCACTCACTGGATCATGTGACCTGACTATACGCCTGCTGACTGGCTGACTCACTGGATCATGTGACCTGACTATACGCCTGTTGACTGGCTGGCTCACTGGATCATGTGACCTGACTATACGCCTGTTGACTGGCTGGCTCACTGGATCATGTGACCTGACTATACGCCTGTTGACTGGCTGGCTCACTGGATCATGTGACCTGACTATACGCCTGTTGACTGGCTGGCTCACTGGATCATGTGACCGGCTATACGCCTGTTGACTGGCTGGCTCACTGGATCATGTGACCGGCTATACGCCTGTTGACTGGCTGGCTCACTGGATCATGTGACCGGCTATACGCCTGTTGACTGGCTGGCTCACTGGATCATGTGACCGGCTATACGCCTGTTGACTGGCTGGCTCACTGGATCATGTGACCGGGCGGCTATACGCCTGTTGACTGGCTGGCCCACTGGATCATGTGACCGGCTATACGCCTGTTGACTGGCTGGCTCACTGGATCATGTGACCGGGCGGCTATACGCCTGTTGACTGGCTGGCCCACTGGATCATGTGACCGGCTATACGCCTGTTGACTGGCTGGCCCACTGGATCATGTGACCGGCTATACGCCTGTTGACTGGCTGGCTCACTGGATCATGTGACCGGCTATACGCCTGTTGACTGGCTGGCTCACTGGATCATGTGACCGGCTATACGCCTGTTGACTGGCTGGCTCACTGGATCATGTGAGGGCATGAGCACACCTAAAGCCGCACAAAACGCGTCCTCCCGGCGGCGTCTCTTCCGGGTTTTTAAACAGCTGCGCCCGCGAGCACTGCAACTTGCAGCGTCTGCAACTTGCAGCGTCTGGAAGTTGCAGCGTCTGGAAGTTGCAGCTGCGCGCAACCTTCATTTCCCCCCCGCCAGCTGTCTAAAAAAACCAGGAAGTGACGCCTGCTCTGAGCTGCATCTTCGTGACGCTATACTGTGTGCCCGCCACGCTCTGACCAGCGGCTACGTAACTACAGACAAGAGTGACGGCCGGGTGGAGACAGACAGACAGACAGACAGACAGACAGACATGGAGTTGGGCCAGAGAAAACTGAGCGTCAGGTTCCTCGCCAACCGACTGGGAGCTGCTGCTGGGAGCCCTCTTGTTGTTGTTGTTGTCGTTAATTATGTATTACTATGGAAACCATGGTGCTTGTTTATGGACACTTGACCACATCGGTGGGGGGGGGGGGGGGGGGGGGGGTACGTGGCACCTTGTGGAGTCGTGTGTCGACTCCTCTCTGCTTTGCAAAAACTGTGGAGTGAACAGAAACAACTGTTTGGGTACTGTTATGGCAGCAAGACCAACACCACTCTATCTCTCTCTCTCTCTCTCTCTCTCTCTCTCTCTGAGTACTGCTTCCAGTATAATTGTACATACTACCAGTGTTGAATTTGTTTGGTTTTATTTCCTGTCTCTGCAATATTTAAGCTGCCTGCTGGTCTCATGAACTCAGGACATTTAACCAGCTCAGCCCCAAATGGTGTTTGTCCACTGAGGGTTTTTCCCCCCCGATGGCTGAAAACGGCAAAGCGCTTCATGCCAAAAAAAACAAAACAAACAAACAAACAAACAAAACAAAACAAAACAAAAAACGCTGCCAAATATTTCAGCGCAAGCTTAAAGCGCTCTGTTTCAAAGCAGATCAAAACGCCACTCGTGAACAAACAAACGCACCACCAGCGCCATAATAAACACTCAGCCTGTCTGTCAGCGCTTCCATAAACAATTCAGAACATACGCTGTGCTCAGGAACCAAAAAAAAAACAAAAAAGAACGTCTTGGTTGGTTTGGTTAGACACGTACGGACGGCCCCTTATGCTAAATACTAAGAAGCACAAAAACGTCAGACAATGCCATCATTAATCGCTGAAAACACACTATGTACTCTCCATTGACCGGCGTCCCCAAGGGGGTCCGTGCCATATTTCACACCCGCATAGCATCTCCATTTGCTGAAAATCGCCGATCTACAAGATCGGCGATCTCGAACGTGTCGTGAGCTTAAGTAGATCTGTTTTGGCTCCCAGAGTATGGGACGCTATGTCCCCCCCCCCTTCTCCCAGAGTATGGGACGCTATGTCCCCCCCCCCTTCTCCCAGAGTATGGGACGCTATGTCCCCCCCCCCTTCTCCCAGAGTATGGGACGCTATGTCCCCCCCCCCTTCTCCCAGAGTATGGGACGCTATGTCCCCCCCCCCCTTCTCCCAGAGTATGGGAAGCTGTGGTTTCACAGGATAATCTCACCGCTACATGTCGGCAGTGGTGGAGAAAATACTCACATGTTTTACTTATAGGTAAAAGTATCAATACTGCGACATAGAAACACTCCATTGCAGGGACATTGAGTAAAAGTAAAGTATTGGCTTCAAAATGCACTTAAAACTTAAACGTACCAAAAGTAAAAGTACTCATTGTGCAGGATGTTCCATTTTTAAGTTTTCAAAGGTATAAAAATCATTTGAAAATAGCATATTTTCAAATTAACATAATCTATATGAGGTGGTTAATGTATGTTTTGTAATACTAATACAAATCTACAAAGTAACCAGTAACTAACTGAAACTCTACTACGTTTTCAAATAATTGTAATGGAGTAAAGGTACAATATTTGCCCTCTGAGATGAAGTACAAGTAGAAGTGTCGGAAATCGGAAAAGGTACGAAACTACGAATACCTCACAATAATGACTTAATAATAATAATAATAATGACTTCATTACTTAACCCATTCTGAACGGGAACCCATTTTGGTGTTTAGCATCATGTCATGCTTTAGCTATTGAAAAACAGCAGATCTACAAGCTCATAGCGCGCCACCGAGTGGCGCGCTATGAGCTTGTAGATCTGCTATTTTTTGAAAAATCGAAGAACGACTGACATTTTTAGAATCTGATCTCAGGTCAGAATGGGTTAAGTAAAAGTACATAGTTACTTTCCACCACTGCCTTTATAGGACATGAATACGCGTGTTTGCGTTACATTGTAGAGAGTCATGCTCCCCCGTGCCATATCTCTGAACGCTGTGGGCAACGTTTGCTCAACAACCATTTCTCAACGCACTTCCTCTGGTAGCTGAATGAATGAATGAATGGATGAATGGATGAATGGATGAATGGATGGATGGATGGATGGATGCACAGCCGTGCTGGTTCCCCACAATGGAGCATTCCTCTGCATTGTAGCCGAGGTTGGGTCACCTGAAGTCCAACTTGCACTCTACATGAATAATAAAATGCATACGGAATATACGGACATATTGCTAATATCCACGCGCGCACACGCGGGCACGCACGCACGTACACACAGACACACA
The DNA here is from genome assembly GCF_963924005.1 of Protomyctophum bolini. Taxonomy (NCBI): domain Eukaryota; kingdom Metazoa; phylum Chordata; class Actinopteri; order Myctophiformes; family Myctophidae; genus Protomyctophum; species Protomyctophum bolini. The sequence goes on from NC_137871.1 coordinate 42,423,548, forward strand.
CACATGCACACGCACACAATGTATTGATATTTCGATTGCTTTTGTTTGCTCAAAAACGTTGCTTCGCTCTTGTCTTCTATACCGTCTGTGTCGGGTGGGAACCTCATTATATGTCTAAATCTGTTCAGGTTTCAAATTCAATAATAGCTAAAAATAGCAGATCTGCAGATATAGCAGATCTGTTATTTACCTTTTTTATGCTTTCGTGTGATGTTGTCGTATGATCAAGTATCAAGTGTTTTTACTTACCAAAACAACAAAAGTAAAACAAAAGAAATAGACTGACAGAAACAATATTCATTCCGATGTATGAATGTCCTATTTGTGATGCCTGATTCTTGCTATGTCATACAACAATGTATGTAGGCTATTGTAAATAAGCAATAATATGTCAAATGAACGCTCCTAAAAAAAGTGTCTCTGTGACACATCTAGGGGCCACAATCTGCATTCAAAGATGTTCCTAGAAGCTTTGTCATTGGTCAAAAAAACCCTGTCGCAATGACTAACAAATCAGGAAGTAGACAGGCAAATCCACCAATGGCAAAGCTTCTAGGAAAATCTTTGAATGCAGATTGCGGCCCCTATAGATGTGTCACAGAGACTAACATTTGTGGGAGAGTTCTACCCATTACTCATGGCTGTCTGAATACCAAAAGAAAACGGTAATTAAAATGTTGACATATTATTGCTTATAGCAGCTTTAAGTCTGGTTTAACCAGTGTCTGCAGACTAGGAATTTGTTTCTCACCTACTGTTCTGTACTTCTGTTAGTGTATATGCCTTCATTCCTTCTGTAAGGGTCCAGGTGACGTGTCTACAGACAGTGTTTTATGAGTGGACCGGTGCTACTGTATATGGACATCATGTTCAGAGCCCTCGTTATAAAAGTGTTGACAAAGACTATGACTAAATATACTGACATTTTCAACAAACAAATAGTTATACACAGGATAGGTGGGCACTATACCGTAGGGACATCTATTCTAGACACCACTAAAATTGGTAATTTTGTCCAAAATGTTAAAAATTAAAAATGGTCTTTTAAGTATTACGTATGTTCATCAAAGGTTTTGTCTCTATTTGTAGCAATTGTAGAAATATTAGACCTTAATTGTCAAATGTTTAAGCATGTTCTAATCATGTATACTTTATTTACTTAAGACCATTTTCCAAATATATATATTATATATATTTTTTTATCTTTTTGGACAAAATGCCAAGTTTACAACGAGGTGCCCACAGATGTCCCTACAGACTGCCCACCTCTCCTGTTATCAGGCCTGGCGGTCCCACAGGGTTCAATTCTGCCCTCCTCAGTTTAAGTTTTATGTACCTGTTTTACTATATAACAAGTGCCCCCACGTCATTTCCAACTGCCCCCCTCAGTCACAGCATACAGACAGACAGGTCCTGGTTGTACCACAGCGTGGCAGACAGACAGGTCCTGGTTGTACCACAGCGTGGCAGACAGACAGGTCCTGGTTGTACCACAGCGTGGCAGACAGACAGGTCCTGGTTGTACCACAGCGTGGCAGACAGACAGGTCCTGGTTGTACCACAGCATGGCAGACAGACAGGTCCTGGTTGTATCACCGCGTGGCAGACAGACAGGTCCTGGTTGTACCACAGCGTGGCAGACAGACAGGTCCTGGTTGTACCACCGCGTGGCAGACAGACAGGTCCTGGTTGTACCACCGCGGCAGACAGGTCCTGGTAACTCAAAACAACTCTCTCTGTGAACACGGCGCCCCCTAGAGAAAGCAATACAACACTGCATGCTTACTGACCAAAAATCATCACAGCACCAGTACTGTGGCCAATGGCCATGCTACTATAGTCTGACATATCTACCCGGATACAGTCAGATTGTTCTTTTTATTAACCAATCACCAGCTTGTTCTTTGTTTTGTTTTGTAACTGGTACAATTATTTCAGTGTTTCAACCAGAGAAAAACAAAATGCTGCATTGCTCGCAATCCGAATACTAAACAGCCCACCCCGAACAATCTTTAAAGCTGTGAAAATGAATATTAGCTTTGTTAAAGTATATAAAGTTTATTTTACCAAAGTATGAAGTGTATTTTAAAGTGTAAAGTATTTTAAACTCGAGCTCAAGCCACAGACGACATATGGGTGTGCATTGTGTAACTATTTACAGCGGTAGCTATGTGTGTTGTTAGGAGGAATCTCCCATTATATAATAATAATAAATAATAATAATAATATTAATAATAATAATATTCTTTATTTGTATCGCACTTTTTAAGACAGGGTTACAAAGTGACTTTGTTGCAACAACATGAACAAATACATTCAACTGAGAGATGGTGCAAGAACTATAATAAAAAGGGGATTTGATGCAAACATGCAGACGTTTGGTCATTTGGAGAAGTCTATAGTGTGTGTGTGTGTGTGTGTGTGTGTGTGTGTGTGTGTGTGTGTGTGTGTGTGTGTGTGTCAAGTGTGTGTGTGTCAAGTGTGTGTGTGTGTGTGTGTGTGTGTGTGTGTTTACATGGCTGTCATGTTGGAAACAGCAGCAAATCAAGCGGGGCACAGCCTTAGGTGCTCAGAGGATTGGATTAGGCAACGGTCTGTTATAGAGTGTAGCGGTCTGTTATAGAGTGTAGCGGTCTGTTATAGAGTGTAGCGGTCTGTTATAGAGTGTAGCGGTCTGTTATAGAGCGTAGTGGTCATTATCAAGACATAACTCACCGCTGAATTCAGCGATTGACCAATCAGAATCAAGCATTAAACCAAGTCATGTTACAGTAATATATTGATTCAACCACCAGCCTCGATCTTCAGTATAACGTCATTATAGGGTCAAACATTTTCAAATAATTGTGGAAATATAGCTGGGATATAATAACGATATAATGAAAAGAAGAAAAAATAACATTTCCATTGTGAGCTTGTAGATCTGCTATTTGTTTAAATGCATTTGCACATTTGAAATGGGACATTCTGCACAATGAGTACTTTTACTTTTTCTACTTCAAATACATTTTGATGCCAATACCTTTGGACTTGACTGAGTATTGATACTTTTACTTGACTAAAACAGTTTAGTACAGCTATACTTTTCTCCCACCACTGTTATAACAGCAGGAGGCCTACCAACAACAGCACTGGCACAATTACACTGGCACGTTTGTCCCAATGTTTGTCTATTTTATTTTTTACTGGCCCTTTTGGGTCACGTGACCATGTGAGCTCGATGCTCTTTGAGAATGTTTAAACAGAGCCTCCATGGAATGTGAAAAAGAGAAATCCCATTCATACTTTTGACGTGCGTCACACACACACACACACACACACACACACACAAGAGAGCAGAGTAGCAGACCCTCAAGCTCACGGCGCGTGACAGCCACGGCATGCTGTGAGCTTGTAGGTCTGCTATTCCAGGCGTTCTGTATGCAGGGGCCCGTGGGGACAGAGTCAAGGGGTCGGTCAGACAACAGAGGCATTTCCTGGTGGGAAAGAGTCTGGGTGGGAGGTCCCTGGGACGTGTCTGACCCACTTTGTCATGAGGTCTACCTGCACAGCCTTTGTGATCCGCTGGTAGATCAAGATTTTGGGCACCCCTGGGTTAAAGGGTTAGCTGTAGGAAATACTTGCCATTAACATTAACATCATGGCATATTAACTCTCTATTTCCCATGCCAATGTCTTATAACGCCAGCACCGCTATTCCAAAGCCCCCTCATGCAGGTGAAGCTTTAAACTATTTTCAGCAATGGGATATTCTGTTTTTTTTGGTGGGTAGATATTGCTGAGCTGGTCATTTTGAAAGTAGATCTCATATCAAGATCAAGTCAAAATAGTGTGGGCAGTGGGCACCCCTGCTTTAACCCATGTCGCCCTCTGCTGGCCAAAAAGAGACATTGCACAACTAATAATTGTGTATATTCCTGCAATATACCTGCATCGAGTGATCTTGGTACATAGAAGTTGATCTATTGAAGATTCTGATCTAAAGTACATAATTTTTGTTTTGATTGTAGCCTATTGCTGTATTGTTGTATTGTTCTTTCTGCTTTGGCAATGTAAACGTATGTTTTCTCATGCCAATAAAGCCCTTTGAATTGAATTGAATTGAATTGCATGCAGCCTGCAGACAATTATCTGTCATTATACCACAGGTCTTTATCACGCCCCCTTATAACCCAGCGTGCAGCAGGCAGCACTCTGAGCACTGATTTCTGAATTGATCACAGTGAGTCTCGGGTCGGTGACGGTCAGTCAGTATTCATTCCTACCGAAAACATGCTCTCCTCCAGCGGGCTGACCTGCATGGTGCTGTCGCTGCTCCTCCTCCTGCAGAGCCAGGCTGCTGCGGGTCGTCAGAACCAGACTGAGAACCCCCATCCTCTCCTGGTGTTCTGCATCGACGCGATCCGTTACGACTACCTGGACGACCTGAGCGATCTGCCCGGCTTCCGACAGCTGGTGCTGGACGGAGTCAAAGTGGACTACTTGACGCCCGACTTCCCCAGCCTATCGTACACCAACTATTACTCCTTCATGACGGGTAAGTGTTTATCATACCCCAATTATAGGCTACCACAATTATTACTCCTTAGTCCAAGTTACTGACGAGTAAGGCCTCATTCACACATACCAAACCAAACACCAATCAAGCAAATGTTTGGTCGTTTTTTTGTTTTTCTGGGCCACCACAATGCTTTTTCAATGGGAGTCACATATGGTTTGATTTGATCAAACATTTGTGTTTGTTTGCTGATTGCTGGTGGTTTTCTGCTTATGGTCTTGGCTTGAAATGCGTATATAACTTTTTTCCACATAACTTATTCTATCAGGAAGTTATGCACCCTAAACCTAACCTTAACCCATGTCTAACCAATGACTAGTCTAAACTAAGTATGCACCCTAAACCTAACCTTAACCCATGTCTAACCAATGACTAGTCTAAACTAAGTATGTACCCCGTTGGTTGTCCCCATATCAATTAGAAAAAAAAGCTACTTTTTAGATTTTTAAGCTGGCACAAAAGTTTTTAAATGACAATCTATATTACCAAATGCCCTTTGTATTTGTTTTAAACCATTCAATGTAAACCATGATTAACGGTTGACAATTAACCAACCCCAAGAAAAGTGATACAGGCGCAGCTCCCGCCTGTCGGGCACTACTGTATGCCACAAATACAATTTCAATTCCAGACTTTCTGGAAATAAAAACGTCTGGGTTTCCGAGGCTGTAGTTGTATTAAGAGGCTTCCAACAACTTGGGATGACAACAGAAAAAGCAGCTAAAACGGCTTGCAAAATTCTGTGAAATCTCTTCTACGCTAATCGGTAGCCGTCAAATATGGCAAGGAATGGATGCTGTTACTTGTACCCAAGTACATTTTGTACAGCCTCTCGTAAATGTCCTTGTATTGCATCTCTTATGTGGACATGAATAAATGATTATGTGTGTGTGTGTGTGTGTGTGTGCGTGCTCAGGGCGGTACAGTGAGGTCCACGACATGACGGGTAACCACATGTGGGATGAAGACAGTCTCATGTCGTTCAAGATCGGCACCAACGCAGACAGCCGTCATCCTGTCTGGTGGGACGGCTCGGAACCGCTGTGGGTCACCATGCAGAATCTGGGGAAGAAGGTCTACATGTACTACTGGCCTGGTGAGTACAGGACCGCTATGGAGGGTGTACATGTGTTGGTGAGGGGTCTGTTAAAACGACCGGATTAAGGTTGGTGAGCGGTCCGTGGGTGTGTGCTTGTGTCAAATACGTTTGGGTACATGTGTGGGTATTTGTCCAAGATTTGCTGACATTTTGTACAAATATTTGTGTCCTTGTATTGCATCTCTTGTATGTGGACATAAATAAATGATTAAATGTGTGTGTGTGTGTGTGTGCGTCCAGGGTGTGAGGTAGAGATTCTGGGTGTGCGTCCGACATTCTGTGAGGAGTATGTTGACATCCCGTCAGATAAGAACTTCACTGACTCCATTGAAGACGCTCTGAACGTACTGGGGTGAGACATGCGCGCACACACACACACACACCTCATAAACCAAGGACCCCCAAATAAAACTCATATGCATTTAGCTCCAGACCCTCATCTGAACCAGAGCAAGGTGCATCAATGTTTAGATGTTCTGTTGTACACGCCATTAGTCTCCATGTTCTTCAGAGTATGTAAGACACTGATTTGCTATATGGCACATTAGGAGTCCAACTAGTACGAGTGGTTCATTTGTATTAGTTAGTGTATTTAATGCATTAGTTTAGCATAAATACACAAATTGGGCTAACAACGGCCATGGGTTTTTTGCAATTAGTTTGAGGTCAAATTACATTTATTAAATTATTATTACTGGACTGTGTGTGTAGGTCTGGCGAAGCGGCCATGGCAGCAGTGTACCATGAGAAGATCGACACTGAGGGTCACCACTTTGGACCGGACTCTCCCCAGGTCAGGGCGGCTCTCAGACAGGTGGACTCCGCCATGGTGACCCTGCACACCAAACTGGAGGTCTGTAAGAGGGTCTGTGTGGATGTTCTCTCCTTCTGTAAGAGGGTCTGTGTGGATGTTCTCTCCTTCTGTAAGAGGGTCTGTGTAGATTTCCTCACCTTCTGTCTTTTTGTGTCCAGGAGAAGAATCTGACCGGTCGGGTCAACATAGTTCTGTTCTCGGACCACGGCATGACTCCCCTCAGCTGGATGGAGAAAGTGATCGAGCTGGACAAATACATCAACATGTCCGACTTGGTCAAGATGATGGGCACCTCACCCGTGATCAGCCTCTGGCCCCGAGAGAACGCAGAGCAACAGGTCAGAACATTGTTCTTACACACGGCACCAGGTCAGAACATTGTTCTTACACACTGACAGAGCATTGTTCTATTTCGGGGGGTGCCAACTTTTGTTTATACCAAGCTAACGTGCTTGGCCCTTCAAAGTCAGCTGGCATTTAAAAACGTAAAAGTCGATAACAACAGTTTATTGGAACCAATGACGACGAATTTTCACCAAAAACCCAGACGTCTTGAATGAAACGTCTAACATGCAGGTGTACAGGTTCTAACATGCAGGTGTACAGGTTCTAACATGCAGGTGTACACTGCCCTCTCCCAGGTGCTAACATGCAGGTGTTTTCCATGCAGGTGTACACTGCCCTCTCCCAGGTTCCTAACATGCAGGTGTACAGGGTTCAGGACATTCCAAAACGCTTCCACTACCGAGAAGGGAAGTTCGTCGCCACGCTGACCCTGGTGGCCGATCCTGGGTGGTTCATCACTGAGGTGAGAGATATACCATAGACATCATATAAACGCCTCCTCCTGGCTCTGGGGTGTTTCTCCTCCTGGCTCTGGGGCAATCTGTCTAATCAAAGGTGTGTGTGTGTGTGTGATGAAGAAATAACACACGGCTGAATTCAGCTCTTGACCAATTAAGCATTGAACCAAGCCATGTAATAAACTCGTTGTGTGCGTTCCAGAATCAGAGCACACTTCCGTACTGGGATAACGGGACTGGGCACCCCGCATGGCAACAGGGTTGGCATGGTTACGACAACGAGTTCATCGACATGAGAGGATTCTTCATGGCCTCCGGACCGGGTGAGTAGAGCCACACCCACATAGGACTTCCTACTTTCTGATATGAACAATAAGGGCATCACACGACTAGCACTTTGGATATGGAATGACACTGATCATCCTCTGTATCGCTGCTTTAACCTCATGCCATCAGGACAAAGATACAGAACCTTGCCCTGAAAAAAGGTCTGTTTCAGCAGGAGTTTTGTCCCCTCATTAACCCATTTAGGCCTGACCTCAAAATTAAAAGACAAATCTTCTAAATCCTCCAGTTTTCTGAAATAAATATTTTCAGGAGTTTTTCCAAAAATAGCAGACCTACAAGCTCGTGGTGCGCTATGAGCTTGTAGATCTGCTACACAAAGGGGTTCCCGCCCCAAAATGGGTTAAACAAAGTGTCCTGCCGATAGGATGGTTCTGTACACAGTGGGGACCTCATGTTTTGGTATTGTCTTGGTGTTATGTACTGTTATGTAGACGATTATTATTAACTACAGATAGAAATGCATGTGGAATCAGGACACGGTAATACTATTTAGTTCCAAAACGTTTTATCCGTTTGTCGACCAAAAAGGGAAGATGACAGTGAAAGCCTAACATTCAAAGAATGGATATACTAGCATTGATTACTTTATTAGACAGAAATGTGAAACCCTTGGTCTACTCTAAAAGGATAACATAATTCATTGTCATCACAAAATATAAAATGTACAGAGTGGAAAAGATGCTGTATAGGGTGGTTGTTCAGTAAATATTTCCATCCCCCATAGACTTCAAGCGCGACGTGCGCGCGCCGCCCATCCGCACCGTAGACGTGTACAACCTGCTGTGTAAGATGCTGGACGTGGAGCCGCTGCCAAACAACGGCTCGTGGGCCCGCGTGGAGAACCTGCTGAGAGACTCGCCCACACGCCGTCGGCGGTCCCTGCCTTCCTCTCTGCCTGGTCAGACGCTTTGTCCAATTCATTTTGAAAATGAGCCATGTGAACTAAGTACAGTTGGAGGTTTAACCCATTTAGGTCTGACGTCTTAAAAATCCATAATATGTTTCTGTATAAGTGGTGCTCAATATTTCATGTCAAGGACCCCAAAGATTATATGTAATGTCACGTGCCTCCGCGCCCCATTTGAAAATATGTTGTTCCAGGGACCCCCCCCCCCCAGAAGTAAAGATTTGAGTTAAAAACTCTAACAATATATACTCGAAGATTTGAGGCACATTTTCACGATTTCTTTCAAAAATAGCAGACCTAAAAGTTCATACATTTGAATTAGCATTTCCATTTCCACAATGAACATTTGCCCTGTCATGATGAATACAGGCCTATATAGTTACATTTGAGACATGTATTTATTTGTGTATTTTCATGATAGTTTTGTTGAGCTGGCCGTGGCCTATTGGGTAGGTTCCTGGTGCATAAACTGACGGAGGCTGTAATTGTGACTGAACGAACTGAGAGGTATATTTGTGTCTTTAGGCCTTGTTCCTGTGGAGAACCTGCTGAGCGCCTCGCCCGGACGCCATCAGCAGCGCATGACGATGAGCGCCTGCACCGGTCTGTGGAGCGCAGGCCTGATGGCCGCCATACTGCCTCTGCTATGGCCTTAACCCAATTTAGGCCTGACGTCGAAATAAAAATAAAAGTCTTCTAAATCCTGACAGTTTTCTGAAATGCCCAGTTTCTTTATGAGTGCTTCTCAATATTTCATGTCAAGGACCACCGCCACATTTTCATGATTTTTCAAAAATAGCAAATCTACAAGCTCGTAGTGCGACACAATGGATTCAGCATCATGAACACCCTAGTTTGACTTTATGCTACATAAAGCATGATGAAATTTGGATTTTTTTTGCCTTTTATAGGTTGTTAATGGTATGGTCACACATTATGCCAATTATAAAAATTGCTCAACATATGTGAAGGGTTCTCTGCCATCCACTAGGGGAAGTATCTAAACTATTTGACATTGATGAGTGTATTTCTTCAATATGCAAGTTAGCATCCGGCAGTTTCTACATGCTGGGGACCCATACTCAACATTTATAACATAACAGTTTGGTGTACTCAACATGTACTCCGGGTTCACAATGGGGCTCTATGGGCTAGCAACTATAGACTATGGTGGAACAGAAGTGTCGCCGATACGTTCCAAATATCATCAGAGTATTCTGAGACACCCTGCCCTGGACATGCGTCACGGCACCCACTGGTAAGACCACTGCTTCAGGAGTATTCAAGTGTATACTGTAGGACAGACCCCCGTTTTACTGTGGCCTTAGGTCAAGGTCAAGACCTGGCCTTGGGACAGCCAGTCACCGTGCTTCATATCTGACACTGGCTGAGACCCCGCCCGCACATGTGTACACATGCACGCACGCACAAAATGCACGCACTCATGCATTCATGTGCACTATTTAAATGGCTCATTTAAATGTAAATATTGATTGATGTTTATAGGACTGTTCAGGTGAGTTTTAGCAGGTTGGTCTTCAGCCTCTCAGACTTGTAGCCTGTCAGAATTAGTAGTTTCAGTTTACAGTTTAATGGGAAACACTGCTCTCTGCTGGTCAGAGAACAGCAGCGCCTTACATCGGGTCTTGGTGTTGCCAAGTCTGCTTATTATAAGCGACGTTGGGCTTGTTTCTTTTTTTGTAAAACGTTGTTTTTGGGCTTGTTAAAAAGAGACATTGCACAACTAATAATTGTGTATATTCCTGCAATATACCTGCATCGAGTGATCTTGGTACATAGAAGTTGATCTATTGAAGATTCTGATCTAAAGTACATAATTTTTGTTTTGATTGTAGCCTATTGCTGTATTGTTGTATTGTTCTTTCTGCTTTGGCAATGTAAACGTATGTTTTCTCATGCCAATAAAGCCCTTTGAATTGAATTGAATTGAATTGCATGCAGCCTGCAGACAATTATCTGTCATTATACCACAGGTCTTTATCACGCCCCCTTATAACCCAGCGTGCAGCAGGCAGCACTCTGAGCACTGATTTCTGAATTGATCACAGTGAGTCTCGGGTCGGTGACGGTCAGTCAGTATTCATTCCTACCGAAAACATGCTCTCCTCCAGCGGGCTGACCTGCATGGTGCTGTCGCTGCTCCTCCTCCTGCAGAGCCAGGCTGCTGCGGGTCGTCAGAACCAGACTGAGAACCCCCATCCTCTCCTGGTGTTCTGCATCGACGCGATCCGTTACGACTACCTGGACGACCTGAGCGATCTGCCCGGCTTCCGACAGCTGGTGCTGGACGGAGTCAAAGTGGACTACTTGACGCCCGACTTCCCCAGCCTATCGTACACCAACTATTACTCCTTCATGACGGGTAAGTGTTTATCATACCCCAATTATAGGCTACCACAATTATTACTCCTTAGTCCAAGTTACTGACGAGTAAGGCCTCATTCACACATACCAAACCAAACACCAATCAAGCAAATGTTTGGTCGTTTTTTTGTTTTTCTGGGCCACCACAATGCTTTTTCAATGGGAGTCACATATGGTTTGATTTGATCAAACATTTGTGTTTGTTTGCTGATTGCTGGTGGTTTTCTGCTTATGGTCTTGGCTTGAAATGCGTATATAACTTTTTTCCACATAACTTATTCTATCAGGAAGTTATGCACCCTAAACCTAACCTTAACCCATGTCTAACCAATGACTAGTCTAAACTAAGTATGCACCCTAAACCTAACCTTAACCCATGTCTAACCAATGACTAGTCTAAACTAAGTATGTACCCCGTTGGTTGTCCCCATATCAATTAGAAAAAAAAGCTACTTTTTAGATTTTTAAGCTGGCACAAAAGTTTTTAAATGACAATCTATATTACCAAATGCCCTTTGTATTTGTTTTAAACCATTCAATGTAAACCATGATTAACGGTTGACAATTAACCAACCCCAAGAAAAGTGATACAGGCGCAGCTCCCGCCTGTCGGGCACTACTGTATGCCACAAATACAATTTCAATTCCAGACTTTCTGGAAATAAAAACGTCTGGGTTTCCGAGGCTGTAGTTGTATTAAGAGGCTTCCAACAACTTGGGATGACAACAGAAAAAGCAGCTAAAACGGCTTGCAAAATTCTGTGAAATCTCTTCTACGCTAATCGGTAGCCGTCAAATATGGCAAGGAATGGATGCTGTTACTTGTACCCAAGTACATTTTGTACAGCCTCTCGTAAATGTCCTTGTATTGCATCTCTTATGTGGACATGAATAAATGATTATGTGTGTGTGTGTGTGTGTGTGTGCGTGCTCAGGGCGGTACAGTGAGGTCCACGACATGACGGGTAACCACATGTGGGATGAAGACAGTCTCATGTCGTTCAAGATCGGCACCAACGCAGACAGCCGTCATCCTGTCTGGTGGGACGGCTCGGAACCGCTGTGGGTCACCATGCAGAATCTGGGGAAGAAGGTCTACATGTACTACTGGCCTGGTGAGTACAGGACCGCTATGGAGGGTGTACATGTGTTGGTGAGGGGTCTGTTAAAACGACCGGATTAAGGTTGGTGAGCGGTCCGTGGGTGTGTGCTTGTGTCAAATACGTTTGGGTACATGTGTGGGTATTTGTCCAAGATTTGCTGACATTTTGTACAAATATTTGTGTCCTTGTATTGCATCTCTTGTATGTGGACATAAATAAATGATTAAATGTGTGTGTGTGTGTGTGTGCGTCCAGGGTGTGAGGTAGAGATTCTGGGTGTGCGTCCGACATTCTGTGAGGAGTATGTTGACATCCCGTCAGATAAGAACTTCACTGACTCCATTGAAGACGCTCTGAACGTACTGGGGTGAGACATGCGCGCACACACACACACACACCTCATAAACCAAGGACCCCCAAATAAAACTCATATGCATTTAGCTCCAGACCCTCATCTGAACCAGAGCAAGGTGCATCAATGTTTAGATGTTCTGTTGTACACGCCATTAGTCTCCATGTTCTTCAGAGTATGTAAGACACTGATTTGCTATATGGCACATTAGGAGTCCAACTAGTACGAGTGGTTCATTTGTATTAGTTAGTGTATTTAATGCATTAGTTTAGCATAAATACACAAATTGGGCTAACAACGGCCATGGGTTTTTTGCAATTAGTTTGAGGTCAAATTACATTTATTAAATTATTATTACTGGACTGTGTGTGTAGGTCTGGCGAAGCGGCCATGGCAGCAGTGTACCATGAGAAGATCGACACTGAGGGTCACCACTTTGGACCGGACTCTCCCCAGGTCAGGGCGGCTCTCAGACAGGTGGACTCCGCCATGGTGACCCTGCACACCAAACTGGAGGTCTGTAAGAGGGTCTGTGTGGATGTTCTCTCCTTCTGTAAGAGGGTCTGTGTGGATGTTCTCTCCTTCTGTAAGAGGGTCTGTGTAGATTTCCTCACCTTCTGTCTTTTTGTGTCCAGGAGAAGAATCTGACCGGTCGGGTCAACATAGTTCTGTTCTCGGACCACGGCATGACTCCCCTCAGCTGGATGGAGAAAGTGATCGAGCTGGACAAATACATCAACATGTCCGACTTGGTCAAGATGATGGGCACCTCACCCGTGATCAGCCTCTGGCCCCGAGAGAACGCAGAGCAACAGGTCAGAACATTGTTCTTACACACGGCACCAGGTCAGAACATTGTTCTTACACACTGACAGAGCATTGTTCTATTTCGGGGGGTGCCAACTTTTGTTTATACCAAGCTAACGTGCTTGGCCCTTCAAAGTCAGCTGGCATTTAAAAACGTAAAAGTCGATAACAACAGTTTATTGGAACCAATGACGACGAATTTTCACCAAAAACCCAGACGTCTTGAATGAAACGTCTAACATGCAGGTGTACAGGTTCTAACATGCAGGTGTACAGGTTCTAACATGCAGGTGTACACTGCCCTCTCCCAGGTGCTAACATGCAGGTGTTTTCCATGCAGGTGTACACTGCCCTCTCCCAGGTTCCTAACATGCAGGTGTACAGGGTTCAGGACATTCCAAAACGCTTCCACTACCGAGAAGGGAAGTTCGTCGCCACGCTGACCCTGGTGGCCGATCCTGGGTGGTTCATCACTGAGGTGAGAGATATACCATAGACATCATATAAACGCCTCCTCCTGGCTCTGGGGTGTTTCTCCTCCTGGCTCTGGGGCAATCTGTCTAATCAAAGGTGTGTGTGTGTGTGTGATGAAGAAATAACACACGGCTGAATTCAGCTCTTGACCAATTAAGCATTGAACCAAGCCATGTAATAAACTCGTTGTGTGCGTTCCAGAATCAGAGCACACTTCCGTACTGGGATAACGGGACTGGGCACCCCGCATGGCAACAGGGTTGGCATGGTTACGACAACGAGTTCATCGACATGAGAGGATTCTTCATGGCCTCCGGACCGGGTGAGTAGAGCCACACCCACATAGGACTTCCTACTTTCTGATATGAACAATAAGGGCATCACACGACTAGCACTTTGGATATGGAATGACACTGATCATCCTCTGTATCGCTGCTTTAACCTCATGCCATCAGGACAAAGATACAGAACCTTGCCCTGAAAAAAGGTCTGTTTCAGCAGGAGTTTTGTCCCCTCATTAACCCATTTAGGCCTGACCTCAAAATTAAAAGACAAATCTTCTAAATCCTCCAGTTTTCTGAAATAAATATTTTCAGGAGTTTTTCCAAAAATAGCAGACCTACAAGCTCGTGGTGCGCTATGAGCTTGTAGATCTGCTACACAAAGGGGTTCCCGCCCCAAAATGGGTTAAACAAAGTGTCCTGCCGATAGGATGGTTCTGTACACAGTGGGGACCTCATGTTTTGGTATTGTCTTGGTGTTATGTACTGTTATGTAGACGATTATTATTAACTACAGATAGAAATGCATGTGGAATCAGGACACGGTAATACTATTTAGTTCCAAAACGTTTTATCCGTTTGTCGACCAAAAAGGGAAGATGACAGTGAAAGCCTAACATTCAAAGAATGGATATACTAGCATTGATTACTTTATTAGACAGAAATGTGAAACCCTTGGTCTACTCTAAAAGGATAACATAATTCATTGTCATCACAAAATATAAAATGTACAGAGTGGAAAAGATGCTGTATAGGGTGGTTGTTCAGTAAATATTTCCATCCCCCATAGACTTCAAGCGCGACGTGCGCGCGCCGCCCATCCGCACCGTAGACGTGTACAACCTGCTGTGTAAGATGCTGGACGTGGAGCCGCTGCCAAACAACGGCTCGTGGGCCCGCGTGGAGAACCTGCTGAGAGACTCGCCCACACGCCGTCGGCGGTCCCTGCCTTCCTCTCTGCCTGGTCAGACGCTTTGTCCAATTCATTTTGAAAATGAGCCATGTGAACTAAGTACAGTTGGAGGTTTAACCCATTTAGGTCTGACGTCTTAAAAATCCATAATATGTTTCTGTATAAGTGGTGCTCAATATTTCATGTCAAGGACCCCAAAGATTATATGTAATGTCACGTGCCTCCGCGCCCCATTTGAAAATATGTTGTTCCAGGGACCCCCCCCCCCCAGAAGTAAAGATTTGAGTTAAAAACTCTAACAATATATACTCGAAGATTTGAGGCACATTTTCACGATTTCTTTCAAAAATAGCAGACCTAAAAGTTCATACATTTGAATTAGCATTTCCATTTCCACAATGAACATTTGCCCTGTCATGATGAATACAGGCCTATATAGTTACATTTGAGACATGTATTTATTTGTGTATTTTCATGATAGTTTTGTTGAGCTGGCCGTGGCCTATTGGGTAGGTTCCTGGTGCATAAACTGACGGAGGCTGTAATTGTGACTGAACGAACTGAGAGGTATATTTGTGTCTTTAGGCCTTGTTCCTGTGGAGAACCTGCTGAGCGCCTCGCCCGGACGCCATCAGCAGCGCATGACGATGAGCGCCTGCACCGGTCTGTGGAGCGCAGGCCTGATGGCCGCCATACTGCCTCTGCTATGGCCTTAACCCAATTTAGGCCTGACGTCGAAATAAAAATAAAAGTCTTCTAAATCCTGACAGTTTTCTGAAATGCCCAGTTTCTTTATGAGTGCTTCTCAATATTTCATGTCAAGGACCACCGCCACATTTTCATGATTTTTCAAAAATAGCAAATCTACAAGCTCGTAGTGCGACACAATGGATTCAGCATCATGAACACCCTAGTTTGACTTTATGCTACATAAAGCATGATGAAATTTGGATTTTTTTTGCCTTTTATAGGTTGTTAATGGTATGGTCACACATTATGCCAATTATAAAAATTGCTCAACATATGTGAAGGGTTCTCTGCCATCCACTAGGGGAAGTATCTAAACTATTTGACATTGATGAGTGTATTTCTTCAATATGCAAGTTAGCATCCGGCAGTTTCTACATGCTGGGGACCCATACTCAACATTTATAACATAACAGTTTGGTGTACTCAACATGTACTCCGGGTTCACAATGGGGCTCTATGGGCTAGCAACTATAGACTATGGTGGAACAGAAGTGTCGCCGATACGTTCCAAATATCATCAGAGTATTCTGAGACACCCTGCCCTGGACATGCGTCACGGCACCCACTGGTAAGACCACTGCTTCAGGAGTATTCAAGTGTATACTGTAGGACAGACCCCCGTTTTACTGTGGCCTTAGGTCAAGGTCAAGACCTGGCCTTGGGACAGCCAGTCACCGTGCTTCATATCTGACACTGGCTGAGACCCCGCCCGCACATGTGTACACATGCACGCACGCACAAAATGCACGCACTCATGCATTCATGTGCACTATTTAAATGGCTCATTTAAATGTAAATATTGATTGATGTTTATAGGACTGTTCAGGTGAGTTTTAGCAGGTTGGTCTTCAGCCTCTCAGACTTGTAGCCTGTCAGAATTAGTAGTTTCAGTTTACAGTTTAATGGGAAACACTGCTCTCTGCTGGTCAGAGAACAGCAGCGCCTTACATCGGGTCTTGGTGTTGCCAAGTCTGCTTATTATAAGCGACGTTGGGCTTGTTTCTTTTTTTGTAAAACGTTGTTTTTGGGCTTGTTTCTAAACTGGGTAGGGGTTTTTTTTTCGGCTTCCTTCCTAATTAGGTACCTCAAACTTTTTCGTGTCAAGAACCCCCAACTTAATATATATTTTTACGCCGACCTCAAAATATTTTGGGGACCCCCTAAAGATAGGCCTATATATTGCTAGCTATATATTAAAGAGATATTTCACGTTCAAACATAGTTTTTAAGTTACAAAGGGAGTCTACCAACGCGCCTCAAGCCTAAAACGGCTGATCCGGTGCTTCACAGGTGCAGGGACATCAAAGTTGCAGGTCTTCATCAGAGTCATGATGACTCTGATGAAGACCGCAAGGTCGAAACGTTAGTCGTTTTGTATACTCAGCACCTTAATAAAAGGCCCTAAATGTCCGTGATGCTCCAGTCTCCTCTCCTTTTGCATAGTTTTTAAGTTGCTTGACTGAATCAGGTGGTTCCGAAGCGTCACAGACTGTGTTTTGGGGGACGAGAGTTTTGGTATTCGCTAGTTGACAGACTCAGTATTTAGATTTTTGATATTCATTTAATCAGAAAAGAGAAGGGAACCCACACACTCATATGCTCAGAAAGATTAATTTATTGACAACGTTTCGAGCCAAGGCTCTTTATTTGGTCAAAAACTTTTCCTATGTTATTTTTTGAACCCAGCACCTCCACGAAGTGCATATTTTACTATAGTTTCTATATTCATTTCATCATACACGATTAATTAGAATATGAAGGACCCCAATTGAAACAAGCCTTTCTTGGGTTTTAAATCCTGATGACAGAACCTTAATTGTATATTGAACTGTGCTTTTTTTATGCAAACTGTTTAAAGTAGCCTATGTAATCAATCAATCAATCAATCAAACATGCCCAGCCCCCTTCCTCTTAACTTTTGACTTTTTTTGAGGGGCACTAACCCCTCCTATATTTGCTAGCTTTGAGTGTTGAGTGCACAAACATTGAAGACGAAAGGGAGGACGCAAAGTGTTTGTATTAACTGTAAACACAATTAACGTTGACAAGAAAAGTGAGGACGCAATTTGTGATTGGCCGGAATGATGTACATAATCATTTGTGATTATTTGATTGGTTGAGCACGGAATGTGATGTATGATATGAGCGCCCCTCACTTCACACAGGTGTGATTTTCATTACATTTATTAAATAATTAATGGAACTCCTATATACAGGTTTAATGTTTGTTTTTAGTTCAATGTTTGTTTTAAAAACGCCATCGACAACAATGGGAAAATTTACATCATCAGTAATAATTGTATATTGTACATTTAGAAGGCCTGATAAATCTCCTGGTGCACAAACTTGGACACATCATCATAGAGATGTTATCTGGAATCATTGGATCATGTTTCTGTGTCTTAATTGAAACATCAGGTCGCCAGCTGCATCCTCCAGGCAGCAGTGGCGTTTCCAGGAATTACATTTTGGGCAGGCAAGATGTGTTCATTTTAGTCACAATCGTAGCACTACAGGTTTTCATATACCTGCCAGACGAGTAGGATACAAAGGCTGATGGGTGATTGCACCATTCAGTTCACACGGGTGTGATTATTTTCTCATTGTATGGAGTTTGGCCAGGCAGAAATGGATTTGGACAGTCGTCCTTTCTGGCCTTGCCCATGCATGATGCATCCACACAGAAAAGTCCTATCTGATTGCATTTAAGACAATGTTAAACTCACTTTGCATGTTGCTTTGCCACTCGATGTGCCATTCACGTTAAGCATGCGCATACCCTCTATTGTAGATACGCCACTGCCAGGCAGCCGACCAGTGTTTTGGGCTGCTTGTTTCTCTCGCAAAAAACCCAAAACGTGGCAACCCTGATCACGCCCCCTTGCAACCCAGCAGGCAGCACTGAATTGATCACAGTGAGTCTCGGGCTTTACTCTAAGGTCTCGGGTCGGTCAGTCAGAAATTCATTCATACCGACAACATGCTCTCCTCCAGCGGGCTGACCTGCCTGGTGCTGTCGCTGCTCCGGGTCCTCCTCCTCCTGCAGAGCCAGGCTGCTGCGGGTCAGAACCAGAACCCCCATCCTCTCCTGGTGTTCCTCATCGACGGGTTCCGTTACGACTACCTGGACGACCTGAGCGCTCTGCCCGGCTTCCGACAGCTGGTGCTGGACGGAGTCAAAGTGGACTACATGACGCCCGACTTCCCCAGCCTATCGTACCCCAACTATTACTCCTTGATGACGGGTAAGTGTTTATCATTCATACCCCCAATCATTACTCCTTTTATTTAATAACTGATAAGTGTGTAGGGGAGACAACTTTGTCACACTTTTTACTCTGCCTTGAATCATTGCTCAAAACATCACATGATGATATCACAACAGTATAGAAGAAAGATTATGGTCTTAGCTTGAAAAACCTTTCCCCCCCCACATAACTTAATTATTCTATCAGGAAGTTAATAGGCTAGCCATCAGAAATCACTTTGACACACAACCCCATCACGGGGTAGGTTGTCACAATATAGCCTATTATACGGGGTTGGTTACTTGTCCCCATATCAATTGGAAATGTGATTTAAAAAGCTGGCACAAAATAAGTTTTAAAATGACTACAATCTATATTACCAAATGCTCTTTTGTATTTGTTTTAAACCATTCAATGTTGTAAACCATGATTACTGTAACAGTTGACAACCAACCCCAAGACAAGTGAGACAACCAACCCTGTGTGTGTGTGTGTGTGTGTGTGTGTGTGTGTGTGTTGTAGGCCTGATAATAGTAGCTTTAATTTACATTAGCACCGTTTATGAAAGCCAAGGACACAAAGTGATTGCATGAATGGATGTTTTTATGTTCTTTGGCTTCGTCACTATAGCCTACATACAACAACAAGACAATCATCATCATAAATGTATCCAACTGAACTCACACACAACATCCAAATTTTCCCCCTTTTTTAAAGTTTTATTTTATTTTATTCTCCACAAATCAAACAACTATATAGTCTAGAATAGACTAATGCATTGACACCATTTAAAATAAAAATACAAACAGTCAATAATATGCATATACACAAAATAACCAAAGCTTGTTTTCATTGTGGTCCATGATGAAGCCAGGATTTAAGATCACTTTCACATGTCAATATGGATTTAGGGATTTAGGGATTTAAGACCAGGAAGTCTATAGGACCATCATCCTAGACTTCCAAAATGAATCCGTGTTTGGGTCCAGCTGGCCTGGGGATAAATTCGGAAACCTCACAAGCTTTCTCTGTGATTTCTTGTCTTCAGAGTCTTGGATAATACCACTTATAGACAGTTGTACCAAGAAGTGCACGCATACTCGCATAGCTATAGTCAAAGACACTGACTGAGAGCCCCGCGCATGCTGCCAGAGTCCTCAGTTCACCCCTCCTGACAAACGAAGAGGATTCTCCTGCCCAAGAATCTTGTTAATCCCTGGCCGTAAGCCTGGAAGAATAGATGTGTTTTCACAGGCAGCCTTAAAAGAGTCCAGAGTTCGGAGCATGGCTGATCTCCATTGGGAGAGAGTTCCACGCAGGGGTTTGGAGGGACAGCTAGGGCCGGGGGAGGGGGAGGGGGTCGGTCTGCCACAAAAAAAAACGTTTTCTCCACTTGTTGCTGTGAGTAACCAGATCGGCCTGAGGGGGGGGGGGCCTTCAGTAGTAGCAGAGCCTTGGATATAGACAGAGTTACACAAACTGCGTTCACTTCATGGGACCAGTCCAATGGCGGCTCTCTTAGACTTCTTTTGAGACTGGGGACAACTGGGACAAGTGCTGGACCGGAAGTATAGGCAGAAATGTGCGTTGGACTCAGGCAACATCCAGCTTTAATGATCTTAAATCCCTTTCTTTTAGATTGTTTTGTAGTAATATGTACGACATAAACATTAAAGAGACTTTAGTTGTTACTGTACAATACTTTAAAACAGTTGTCATGTTGCACACATGCTTAAAATAGCTCTTGTTTGCGCCGCCCTCGTTGAAAACAATGTATTTCCAACTCCAGCTTGTCTCAGTTCAGGCTGCATGAACAGCGCTCCAGCGCTCGGTTTCTGCCCCCTCTGTATCGTAACTCTTCTATTAGATGGCTCTGGGTGGTAGTAAGTCAACTAAAACTGAAATTTGGAGACGCATCACGCCACTACAGACTAGGCAGCAGTCCAAAGTGGCAAAGTCTGTTGTTTTTTATTACACTGTATAGTGTATTGTAGCCTCTATGCCAGCAATAAAATCAGTGGGCTACGGGGCAGTCAGTGTGTAGGTAGGCCATCTGGTCAAAGTACACTAGTGGTCCTTCTTAGCCCATTCATTAAGGACTGGAATGCATTCGTGTCACCATAGCTTTTAACCACTTTAACCATTATGTTATACTTTAACTAGATTGTAGATCTTTTTTCTTTTCTTTTGAAAATATGGCACAATTCATTCTTTCACAGTGAAAATGTTTAACTCAAATCTTTGCTTCTTTGGAGTCCCTGGAACACCATTTTTTAGATGGGGGGGTCGGTGGCCAATTACATATACTTATTGGGGTCCTTGGTTTGGGGTCACATGGTTTGAACAAACATTTGTGTTTGATGTGTGTGAATGAGGCCTGAGGCCCATAAGGCACTGTCTCCCCCTGGACATCCCCAAACCAACCCTTGATGCTGAATGCCAAGCAGGGAGGGAGTCCCATCTTTATTTTTTACAGTCTTTGGTGTGACCCGGCAGGTGGTTGAACCCTGACCTCTCAGTCTCAGGGTGGACACTCTAACCACAAGGCCACTATGCTTAATGACCCAAACACAACACTGTCTGGAACATTCCATTCACTTAATGCTTTAACAAAAGTGCAAACATGAAACGAAGTCACACCAGAGTGCTACTACGGCCTGTGGCACTAAAGTACGGTTGGCTTTGCTTAGGCTCATAATGCTATGATGCCTAATTGTTAGTTGTGTTTTAATTAAGCAATATTACACGAGAGGGTGTGCTTTACGGTCCTCAATGGCTGCAGGAACGAGCCGAGAGAGAGAGAGAGAGACAGAGGGAGAGAGGGAGAGGGAGAGGGAGAGGGAGAGGGAGAGGGGGAGAGGGAGAGGGTTGATAGATTGCATTCAGAGAGACAGATGAATAAAGCCATTGAATGACAGTCTGACAGACAGCAGCTGATGTTTATTGTTTATTTATTGTTTATTGTTTATAAGGATCCCCATTAGCTTTTGCCTTGACAAAAGCTAGTCTTCCTGGGGTCCGACACAGACAAACATTTTAACAAAGGCAATACTTAACAATTCTTTACAAACACTAACTCAAAATAAAACATAGTAAAATAAAATATAAAATAAGAAATAAAAAACATAGCAAAAAAATCACTTTCAACACATTATACATTTGAATTATTATTATTATTTCCCAGGGTTACTGCAGTATGGTTTACATGAGGTGTTCTTTTAACTTGATTTTAAAGATGAATTTTGTATTTGTATTGGTTATACACTTTGGTAGTGCATTCCAACCCATTACTGCTCCCTAGATAATAGAAGATGTGAGTGGTGGAACGTGGCACTGCCCTCGGCTCGTGCCCACTCCACTTCACCTCTCTCTCTGTCTCTGTGCCAGCCATTCCTCCTAAAGCCCCTGTCGGTCTGACATGCATCCGACCAGTCCATGACGGAAAGGGCCACTATATTTCCACACTCACTCCAGAGGGCCATATATGCATTGCATACTGTTGGGCAGAAACCTCAACAAAACAAATCTCTCTGATCCTATAGTTTACTGAGACACTACACTGTCTCTCTGCATTCTATGATCCTATAGTTTACTGAGACACTGCACTGTCTCTCTGCATTCTATGATCCTATAATTTACTGAGACACTACACTGTCTCTCTGCATTCTATGATCCTATAGTTTACTGAGACACTACACTGTCTCTCTGCATTCTATGATCCTATAGTTTACTGAGGCACTACACTGTCTCTCTGCATTCTATGATCCTATAGTTTACTGAGACACTACACTGTCTCTCTGCATTCTATGATCCTATAGTTTACTGAGGCACTACACTGTCTCTCTGCATTCTATGATCCTATAGTTTACTGAGACACTACACTGTCTCTCTGCATTCTATGTGATCCTATAGTTTACTGAGACACTACACTGTCTCTCTGCATTCTATGATCCTATAGTTTACTGAGACACTACACTAAGTCTCTGCATTCTATGATCCTATAGTTCACTGAGACACTACTGTCTCTCTGCCTTCTATGATCCTATAGTTTACTGAGACACTACACTGTCTCTCTGCATTCTATGTGATCCTATAGTTTACTGAGACACTGCACTGTCTCTCTGTATTCTATGATCCTATAGTTTACTGAGACACTACACTGTCTCTCTGCATTCTATGATCCTATAGTTTACTGAGACACTACACTGTCTCTCTGCATTCTATGATCCTATAGTTTACTGAGACACTACACTGTCTCTCTGCTTTCTATGATCCTATAGTTTACTGAGACACTACACTGTCTCTCTGCATTCTATGATCCTATAGTTTACTGAGACACTACACTGTCTCTCTGCATTCTATGATCCTATAGTTTACTGAGACACTACACTGTCTCTCTGCATTCTATGATCCTATAGTTTACTGAGACACTGCACTGTCTCTCTGCATTCTATGATCCTATAGTTTACTGAGACACTACACTGTCTCTCTGCATTCTATGATCCTATAGTTTACTGAGACACTACACTGTCTCTCTGGAACCAAATGGACCCTACTACACACATTTCCAGTTCCAGTGTTTTGGTCCCCGGGGCTGATGGGTGATTTGACTGTCAGACTGTCAACAGTATATAATTATATCTGTGGACTATAAACATTGAACATTTGATATGTTTGCCTCCTCTAAACGTCCTCGATCCTATGACACACCCCATGTTTGTATCCTTTTATTTACCTACCCTGGCCCTGAGACTGACATGGTTTACACTCTGTGCGTGCGCGTGGTCCGCACAAGAGCCCTCTAATAGAAGAGTTACGATACAGAGGGGGAAGAAACCCAGAGCCCTCTAATAGAAGAGTTACGATACAGAGGGGGAAGAAACCCAGAGCCCTCTAATAGAAGAGTTACGATACAGAGGGGGAAGAAACCCAGAGCCCTCTAATAGAAGAGTTACGATACAGAGGGGGAAGAAACCGAGCGCTCGAGCGCTGTTCTTGTCCGTCTTCATGAAGCCTGAACTCAGTGAACTGAGACAAGCTGGAGATGGAAATACATTGTAAACAAGAGCTATTTTAAAGCATGTGTGCAACATGACAACTGTCATAGAGAGACAAGTACCAGGAGGAGAGAAAGTGCCAGGAGGAGGCAAGAATCCGTGGGGGCTTATCCCATTCTGAACGGGAACCCATTTTGGTGTTCATGTCATGTTATGCTTTAGCTATTGAAAAATAGCAGATCTACAAGCTCATAGCGCGCCACCGAGTGGCGCGCTACGAGCTTGTAGGTCTGCTATTTTTGAAAAATCGAAGAGCGACTGACATTTTTTAGAATCTGATCTCAGGTCAGAATGGCTTAATCAGACCAGTGTGTGTCCAGTGGAAACCTGGATCTGATCTCAGGTCAGAATGGGTTATACGAGGGGCTCTACTATACTATACACTACAATACAGACATTATAACAAGGACCCCCTCGAAAACGAGATGATACGTCTCAAGGGGATATCCTTTTCTCAATAAAGGTTCAATCAAACAAGATATAAATAATTTCCAGTAGACATGATTGCAGCAGTATATGGAAATATATATATACCGATATACAATCTACAACGACTCAAACATACTTAATCTAAGATATACATGGGCAACTGGCGGCCCGGCGGCCACATGCGACCCCCACCTTCACTTGACCCTCAGGTTAATATTTGTATACGTTTATGTTATTGATTTCAGCTGTTATAATGCCATGACTCGCTTTAATTACTTCAGTCTAAATTAGTAGCGTAATGAGTAGTATATTACAATGTTATTGTCATTTCTTTTGGTGTCCAATGTATTTGGATTTACTTCATAAAGTTAACATAACTATCATTAAAGTCATTTGAAAGGGATTTGACATTAAATAAAAATGTTACTTTTCAGGATTCCAACAAAAAAATAGCAAAGAAAAATATAGCAAAAATATTGCTGATCTACAAGATCAAAATGTTGAGCTTATAGATCGGCTATTTTGCTACAACAGTAACATGCACTGTGGCCCTCTGGAGTGAGTGTGGAAATATATTGGCCCTCGCCATCATCAAAGTTGCCCAGCCCTGATCTAAGACATGATTAGAGACGAGAAGAGCCCAGCCCTCATACTATTTTTTGCTACCTTTTTTCCACTATTATTTCCTGTTGGCATATACCTTCGGCCATCTCAAAATGAAGGGACCACCCCCAACTCGGGGCCGTTTGGTTTCAGGGGCCCCAAAACCCCTTTTTTGGTATTATGTCTCTGGCGAAATTGTGTAAAGGCAAATAATGTTGGTCATAATGTCTACAATAGATCAAAATATTTAAATAATTATTTTGAATTATTTTGGTGACTGGTGAAGTGTCAAGATGACATGCTCATTAATGTCAGGTGAGGATGCAAGACAAGACAGACAGCTATAGAAGTAATGTTTGCTAATAGCTGCCTTTCATTGTTCCACTGGCATAATTCCTTACATCACACCACCTACCACCGTGCGCATGTTCTAAGACTTCCTCATCAACATTGAATACTTGTTCACCTTAACGGAAACCACTGCTACTCTTGAAACTAACAAATGAGTGGGATAGAGTGGATTAACTATAGTTAATAGTGATATATATATATAGTATATATAGTGAATAAAGGGAACTTGGTGGCAAACCACAAATCATTTGACTAGACGGCAAACAGAGAACTGAGAACAAGAAATAAAGAACTGAAATCTCAGCCATGTGTATTTGTGTACCGTACATGGAACTGGATGGAGCTCTCTCATCATTATTCTACTGTAATTATTCGTCTCATCAGCAAGAACTGAACAGTGACGGTGAAGAAAGAGAACCTGGAAAGACGTTTGCGGACAGACCACGAATCATTTGACTAGAACTTTCCAGCAAACGGAGAACTGAGAACAAGAAATAAAGAACTGAAATCTCAGCCCATATGTATTTGTGTACATGGAAGAATTTCAACCATTTTGCCTTATCAAGTCGGGTGCAATCATAAATAATGTTTTTATTATTGTTAGATCTTTTCATAATTAGAGCCTACACATTTGAGTTAGTGGTCTATAATAAGATGAAAAGGCAAGGGCTAAATAGATGTCATGCCCACAATGAGACTGTTGGGCCCTTCTGTTCTTCTTGAATTAGCCCCCCTTTAAAATGTGTAGCACACACGCAAAGGGTTGAAAACCACTGCTATAATGCTCGCTTTAAAATGCAGCATCTGTCTAGATACCATATTTGTAAAGATATGTGGTCACTTTAAGAATAGTTTCACTGAGATCCTTGACCCTCAAAACATACCGGTAGGTCTAGACACCTCATTTGTTCATTTAAGTGCAATATTGGCTGAGATATATATATATATATATATATATATATATATATTAGTGAAAATTGATTTTTCGATAATGGCGACACTAATTTGCATACAAATGGTAGCGGGGACAAAACTTTTCAACAGTTTATTCAAGTACGAAACAGCAATAAATATTCCAGAATGTGGAGTCAGTTCAAACCCAGTCATTCATTAATTTAATTCTAAAAGTAGGCTTATAGCTGATACTGACTGAATATACAATGTTCACCGATTTGAGGTATAGTGCAGACTTTTGGCTACAGAAAGAGCAATTCTTAAGATAGAAAGGTCATCTTGGTCTTAAATTGAAGCTTAAGGATATATACAAGTGAGGCAGTGATATTCACCATCATGTGCTGGAAAATAACCATCTTTGTTGTTATTTGTTAAGCGGACAGTATATATGGGTTTGTGTTTCTGGAGATGATGTAGTTAATATTTAAGAATATAATGGTAGATGGCACCAAAATCCTATTGTGCTCCTTCCCCCTATGTGTCAGGATAAATACACTTCCTTGTGTATTTATGTAATTTTAGTGAATTAATATTTGCCTTTACACAATTTCCCCAGAGACATAATACCAAAAAAGGGGTTTGGGGCCCCTGAAACCAAACGGAGCCGAGTTGGGGGTGGTCCCTTCATTTTGAGACGGCCCTGAAGGTACAGTGCAAAAAATAATAATAACTTGGATTTATTTATATAGCGCCTTTCAAGAAACCGCCTTTCAAGAAAGACGCTTTACAAGACAAAAAACGGAACTAGTTGCCAAAAGCCAGAGTGAACAAATGTCTCTTCAGTGCAGACTTGAAAGACTTCAATGTGGGAGTCTGGCGGATCTCCAAGGGGAGAGAGTTCCAGAGGGCAGGGGCTGCCACGTAGAAGGCTCTATGGATCTACAAGGGGAGAGAGGGCAGGGGCTGCCACATAGAAGGCTCTATGGATCTACAAGGGGAGAGAGGGCAGGGGGCTGCCACGTAGAAGGCTCTATGGATCTACAAGGGGAGAGAGGGCAGGGGCTGCCACGTAGAAGGCTCTATGGATCTACAAGGGGAGAGAGGGCAGGGGCTGCCACGTAGAAGGCTCTATGGATCTACAAGGGGAGAGGGTAGGGGCTGCCATGTAGAAGGCTCTATGGATCTACAAGGGGAGAGAGGGCAGGGGCTGCCACGTAGAAGGCTCTATGGATCTACAAGGGGAGAGAGGGCAGGGGCTGCCACATAGAAGGCTCTATGGATCTACAAGGGGAGAGAGGGCAGGGGCTGCCACGTAGAAGGCTCTATGGATCTACAAGGGGAGAGGGCAGGGGCTGCCACGTAGAAGGCTCTATCGCCGAGAGTCCGCCGTTTTGCGTGACGGATGGTGAGGAGTTCAGGTTCAGGTTTATTTTTGTCATTTGTATAGATACAGAGTATAAATACAATGAAAATTATTTTGCTCAGAGCACTCTCAGTCTTACATACACAGGACATAAACAAACATCTATAGTGCAAGAAAAAGACAAAAAACAGGAAAGGAAAAGAAAAGTGCAAGTGAAGTGCAATACAGTTCGAGGTCAGCTGTTCAGACTGCCTGGGGGTAGAAACTGTTACTGAGACGGGTGGTACGAGATTTGATGCTCTGGTAGCGTTTTTCTGGTAGTGGTTTGAACAGGGTATTTGCGGGGTGGCTGGTGTCTTCCATGATGTTGTGGGCTTTTTTCATACAGCGAGTGGTGTAGATGTTATGGAGACTGGGTAATTCTGTAGTGCCGATGATTTTAGCTGCTGTTTTAATGGTCCTCTGCAACCTATTGCAATCCTGAGCGGTCGTGTTACCGTACCACACTGTGATACAGCCAGAGTGAGTTCCATGTCCGAAGACCTCAGGTTCCGCTCAGGGGTGTTAGTCCTTGAGGAGGTCAGTCAAATACTGTGGGGCAAGGGCAAAATAGTATGAGGGCTGGGCCTATAGCTCCCGGACTAAATACAAGACTATGGAAATTAAGTGATTTGGTCAATCAGAACAACCTTCAGTTTGTTCTTAAACCAGTTCAGAGAAGAAAGTTGTAAACCAGTAGAATATTTGTCCCAATGTGTAGTGCCTCTGTATCTTATTATTAAAAATAATCTAGAGTTGCAAATTGCAGCTATAGGTCCATGTGTGGTCCAGCCCTATATGCATATTCTAATACAAACTTCTTAATACTTCCTAAGGATAATATGAGCGTCAAAGCAATATTTGGATACTTTTATATATTTTTATTTAAATAGCCGATCTACTAGCTCACAACGTGTTGCGGAGGCGACACGTTGTGAGCTTGCAGATCAGCTATTTGTTTAACATACGACATGTCGTACGGCGAAGCATACGTCAGGCTTCCCTTTTGTTTTTAGCCTCAGGCGACGTACCGGGTCAACACAGAGTCAGACAGTCAGACACACATGGCTCCTCGGTGCAAAATAAACAGTACTACTACCCGACTTTAAACTCAAGGACAAGAACTCCCTCAAGGACCCCTGGGGGTCCCCGGACCCCACTTTGGGAACCACTGCCATAGTGTATATTTATATAATGCATTGTGATTGATATGACGTTATATTTGGCAGCTTGCAGGAGCCAAGCTGTCTGTCTCTCTCTCTCTCTCTCTCTCTCTCTCTCTGTCTCTCTCTCCACTGGACCTGATAGCTATAATGTTTTGGTACAGCCCGTCTCTCTCTCTCTCTCCACTGGACCTGATAGCTATAATGTTTTGGTAGAGCCTGTCTGTCTCTCTCTCCACTGGGCCTGATAGCTATAATGTTTTGGTACAGCCCGTCTCTCTCTCTCCACTGGACCTGATAGTTATAATGTTTTGGTAGAGCCTGTCTGTCTCTCCTCACTGGGCCTGATAGCTATAATGTTTTGGTACAGCCTGTCTCTCTCTCTCCTCACTGGGCCTGATAGCTATAATGTTTTGGTACAGCCTGTCTCTCTCTCTCCTCACTGGGCCTGATAGCTATAATGTTTTGGTACAGCCTGTCTGTCTCTCTCTCTCCACTGGGCCTGATAGGCTAGCTATAATGTTTTGGTACAGCCTGTCTGTCTCTCTCTCTCCGTTGGGCCTGATAGCTATAATGTTTTGGTACAGCCTGTCTGTCTCTCTCTCCGTTGGGCCCGATAGCTATAATGTTTTGGTACAGCCTGTCTGTCTCTCTCTCTCCGTTGGGCCTGATAGCTATAATGTTTTGGTACAGCCTGTCTGTCTCTCTCCCCACTGGGCCTGATAGGCTAGCTATAATGTTTTGGTACAGCCTGTCTCTCTCTCTCCTCACTGGGCCTGATAGGCTAGCTATAATGTTTTGGTACAGCCTGTCTCGTTATGGTTCAGCTTGTCCTCGTTAGTCTGGCTCGGCCTCAGCTGAACCGCTAGCCACGCTCATTAAAAAAACATGTTCTGGCGATGTTGTTGCAGCTAGAGCAAAACCATATGATCCGTTATGGTTCAATTAGAGCAGTGGTTTTCGACCTTTATCAAGGCCCATTATTGATTCTGCATCCGAGCCACGGACCACCGTTTGATGACATTTAGCCTCTGAGACCCAAAACATAATTATATAGAATAGTAGTTTGTTGGATAAGACAATTCCATGCTGTATTGATGTCGGTACCATTAGGAGAGATAACAGGCCAACGATCAAAATAACAATTCTTCTACATTCTCTAATTGTGCAGATGTAATCTAGCTCGTGAGAGTGTACTGTGAAACCAAATGGACCCCGTATCACGTCATTTAATAGTTAAAGATCTATAAGGGTCCATTTGGTTACCAGCTCCCCATCATTTAGCTGGAGACCACCTGGACCTCCCTCAAGGACCACTGGTGGTCCCCGGACCACTGGTTGAGAACCACTGAATTACAATTTACAATTTAGGCATTTAGCAGACGCTCTTGATCCAGAGCGACTTACATTTAAGTCGCTCTGGACCCCCCCCCCCCCCCCCCAAAGATATAATATGATGTATATTAAAGCATATATCCATCACCACCTAGATTAAAATACTGTCTGCACTCCTATAATCACCTTTTAAATGACTGACTGATCCAGAATTCCATGACACATGGATGCCAATCAATGCCACGTACACTACACACAACATTCTCTGCAAAACAGTAAAAGTGGCGTTCATAACATGTCCATCGTAGAATGTTGATGTCTAGTATAAAGTATAGTTATTCAAACTGTGTGTGTGTGTGTGTGTGTGTGTGTGTGTGTGTGTGTGTGTGTGTGGCAGACTGGGGGGGGGGGGTTACTCCCTTCGCTAAGCCGGCCCAAACACAACAGTGTGTCTGGACCAATGGGACGGCAGCGTTGGGGCCGCGCCCACCGGTGATGATGTGCTGATGTTGGTGTTTTTGAAAAGAATGTCAGTGGA
Source organism: Protomyctophum bolini (assembly GCF_963924005.1). Taxonomy (NCBI): domain Eukaryota; kingdom Metazoa; phylum Chordata; class Actinopteri; order Myctophiformes; family Myctophidae; genus Protomyctophum; species Protomyctophum bolini. The sequence goes on from NC_137871.1 coordinate 42,454,162, forward strand.
AACGTAGGCAAAGTATCCCAAAATACAAATATTCGAGCAAAGTACAGATAGTTACTCAACTAATACTGACACTGTACTTAAAGTAATGAGTACATTTACTGTACTTAGTAAAGTGCTTGGTTACCGACTGTCCACTGAGGTGGAGGAGGAGGGCACGGCTGGCATTCCCTCAGTGCCCCGTGGCGTTGGAACCACACACTGCCTTCCACTCTGTTGCACCGTTTGCATGTTATGTAGTCATAGCACTTTATAGTACACATGTATATTGTGTAATATGTAATATAGTATAGTATGTAATAGTTGACATAGATACTCCACTGTTGCGTTCTTAGTTTATATACATGATTCATGATAACTACTTTTTATATATGTGATGTATGCCATGCTTTTGTTTTTTGCTTAAATGTAAGTCTCTCTGGATCAAGAGCGTCTGATAAATGCCTAAATGGTACAAGTGTGTGAGTGAGGCCTTAGTATTAGTAATGTTATCATTGCAGCATCCTTTATATTTTTGAGCTGGAATGTGTTTTTGCACATTTGTGTTAACCATTACACCAAGGGACTGTCTGGGGCCCTGTGGAGCCTGAGAGGGACCTTTTTGGTCCTGGGTAATTACTAATGAGGAGCCTCCACTTGGGTTTGTTTGTGTGTTTCTGAGAAGTATATGGGTTGTTTTTCCATAAGTTTGAGTTTGAGCGTCCATATCTCACGATGACTTGGATACATTCTGACATGTTGTTTACACGTCATGTCAAGATTGGCCACTCCATCATATTCTGTTGGTCAACACAGATAGAACCGTGTTCCTATAGCTCATATTATTTTTATCATTTTACCCTTAGCCTACTGCCTGTTTACATTGCTCATCTAATCAATGAATGTCATGTCATCCATGTTTATGGCCAAAATATGTTTTCATCTGTCCCATTTAATATCTTGTTCAGTCCCATACTGTCTCTTCTCAGTCATTAAGTTATGATACTGTAGGCGCTGTTCTTTTAATTCAACATGCAGCTGCCGTGTTATCATTCTAGTTTGACCTTGGCCTAGTAACTTAGTGCAGGGAAATGCACCATTTACCACCATGCATGTTCATGTGTCCAAAAATGTAACTTTTAGAATTAAAAAAATGGCGAAAGTGGATCTGCAAGCGATCAAAGCTTGTAGAGATCTGCTACTTTGATGCTTTCATGTGGCGCTGTAGTTAGTATGATGGAGTAGGGCTGTGGTTCTCAACCTGTGGTCCGGTGGTCATATTTAGTATGATGGAGTAGGGCTGTGGTTCTCAACCTGTGGTCCGGTGGTCATATTTAGTATGATGGAGTAGGGCTGTGGTTCTCAACCTGTGGTCCGGGGACCACCGGTGGGCTGTGGTTCTCAACCTGTGGTCCGGTGGTCATATTTAGTATGATGGAGTAGGGCTGTGGTTCTCAACCTGTGGTCCGGTGGTCATATTTAGTATGATGGAGTAGGGCTGTGGTTCTCAACCTGTGGTCCGGTGCTCATATTTAGTATGATGGAGTAGGGCTGTGGTTCTCAACCTGTGGTCCGGTGGTCATATTTAGTATGATGGAGTAGGGCTGTGGTTCTCAACCTGTGGTCCGGTGCTCATATTTAGTATGATGGAGTAGGGCTGTGGTTCTCAACCTGTGGTCCGGTGGTCATATTTAGTATGATGGAGTAGGGCTGTGGTTCTCAACCTGTGGTCCGGTGGTCATATTTAGTATGATGGAGTAGGGCTGTGGTTCTCAACCTGTGGTCCGGTGGTCATATTTAGTATGATGGAGTAGGGCTGTGGTTCTCAACCTGTAGTTGGTATGATGGAGTAGGGCTGTGGTTCTCAACCTGTGGTCCGGTGGTCATATTTAGTATGATGGAGTAGGGCTGTGGTTCTCAACCTGTGGTCCGGTGGTCATATTTAGTATGATGGAGTAGGGCTGTGGTTCTCAACCTGTGGTCCGGTGGTCATATTTAGTATGATGGAGTAGGGCTGTGGTTCTCAACCTGTGGTCCGGTGGTCATATTTAGTATGATGGAGTAGGGCTGTGGTTCTCAACCTGTGGTCCGGTGGTCATATTTAGTATGATGGAGTAGGGCTGTGGTTCTCAACCTGTGGTCCGGTGGTCATATTTAGTATGATGGAGTAGGGCTGTGGTTCTCAACCTGTGGTCCGGGGACCACCGGTGGGCTGTGGTTCTCAACCTGTGGTCCGGTGGTCATATTTAGTTAGTATGATGGAGTAGCCGCCTAGCCGGGCTGTGGTTCTCAACCTGTGGTCCGGGGGTCATATTTAGTATGATGGAGTAGGGCTGTGGTTCTCAACCTGTGGTCCGGTGGTCATATTTAGTATGATGGAGTAGGGCTGTGGTTCTCAACCTGTGGTCCGGTGCTCATATTTAGTATGATGGAGTAGGGCTGTGGTTCTCAACCTGTGGTCCGGTGCTCATATTTATGATGGAGTAGGGCTGTGGTTCTCAACCTGTGGTCCGGGGACCACCGGTGGGCTGTGGTTCTCAACCTGTGGTCCGGGGACCACCGGTGGGCTGTGGTTCTCAACCTGTGGTCCGGTGGTCATATTTAGTATGATGGAGTAGGGCTGTGGTTCTCAACCTGTGGATCCGGTGGTCATATTTAGTATGATGGAGTAGGGCTGTGGTTCTCAACCTGTGGTCCGGTGGTCATATTTATGATGGAGTAGCCGGGCTGTGGTTCTCAACCTGTGGTCCGGTGGTCATATTTAGTATGATGGAGTAGCCGGGCTGTGGTTCTCAACCTGTGGTCCGGTGGTCATATTTAGTATGATGGAGTAGCCGGGCTGTGGTTCTCAACCTGTGGTCCGGTGGTCATATTTAGTATGATGGAGTAGGGCTGTTGTTCTCAACCTGTGGTCCGGTGGTCATATTTAGTATGATGGAGTAGGGCTGTGGTTCTCAACCTGTGGTCCGGTGGTCATATTTAGTATGATGGAGTAGCCGGGCTGTGGTTCTCAACCTGTGGTCCGGTGGTCATATTTAGTATGATGGAGTAGGGCTGTGGTTCTCAACCTGTGGTCCGGGGACCACCGGTGGGCTGTGGTTCTCAACCTGTGGTCCGGTGGTCATATTTAGCGGACATTTGACCTAATTTCTCCTCTCATTGTCGATGGCATTTAATGTTTGTTAATGCAGACATTTTGTGGGGAAAAAGCTGTATCCCTCAAAAATCACGCTCATGTCAAGTCTCCTTCTGTCGTATGTCCTTCAAGACCTTCATCTCCGTTGCAGCAAGCCAGTCCAGTGTGTCATTGTCTAGGTCAATTGACCCACGATCACCATTCGGTGGCCGGTATATATGGGGCAGCTGGTCAGCGCGTGTTCCACAGTCTGTAATGGATCCCCACATTCGCAGTTGGCACCGTCTGTGAGACCTCACTTCTGTCTGTGAGACCCCACTGTCTGTGAGACCCCACTGTCTGTGAGACCCCACTGTCTGTGAGACCCCACTTCTGCATTGCTGCACCAAAATGTCCGACACCTGTCCTCAGGCGGTGGACGGTTGTCCACTCCTTCATGGAGGAGGTGCTGACCAAGATTGACAACCTTGAGCAAATAGTCAGCAAAAAAGGCGGTTGAGGGTTGTCCACCCCTTGCGGGGGAGGTGCTGACCAAGGTCGACATCCTTGAGCAAATAGTCAGCAAAAACAAGGTGACGGTTGATCACCCTGCAGGAGACCTACCAGGAAAAGCAGAACATCCTGAGGGTCCCTGCGGGTTCACCTCGGCCGACCACATCACCAGTGAACACCATGTCAAGTGAGAGGGGGTGCTCTACTGCTCTTATCATCATACATCATCATACGTCATATTCCATGCTCATCCAATCAGCTGAGCACATTCCCGTGCTCACGCGGATGTTTGGGTTCATCATCCGGGCGTTCAGGGTCTCCATCCTGGCCGACAGACACGCCGCCGCGTCGGACAGAGCGGCCTCCACCGCGGAGAGGTCCGTGAGGCCGACGGCCTCCAGCCTCCGTCTGACGCTCTCCCACAGCGCCGGCATGTTGTCCTGCAGCCTCTGGAGGTCAGCCGCCATGTCCAGCAGCTGATTGGTGGAGAGGGAGTCCGCGTCGAGGAGCGCCGCGTCGAGGAAGTGGGCGTATCGCGAGTAGAGCCTCAGCGTGAGCTCCCAGAAGCGGTGGGCCAGCTGCGGGAGGTAGACCCGGTCCGACCAACACCTGAGCACGCCCGACCACAACGCCTGGGTCGTCTGCAGGCGGAAGCCGCCGGCCTCCCCCGCCGCCACTGGTACCGCCCACACCCCTCCCCCTCCCCCGCCGCTCACCGCCTCCTCCAGAGCACCCGCTATCTCGTCGCGCCGGAGCCGGAAGTAGACGGGGAGCTCCCGGCGGTGGCGGAGGAAGTGCGCGTACGAGGGCCGCGCTCTCAGCCGCTGGGCGCTGGCCCGGGAGCCGCAGCACTGGCGCTCATAGCTCCGCGCGAACGCCGCGCTGGCGCCGTAGCGCCGGTGGAACGCGTCGGGGTCTCCCGACGGGTCGAAGAAGAGGCGGTCATCGCCCGTCCTCTCCTCGAGGCCTCGGACGATCTCCGGCCACGCGGAGTTGACCGCGAAGTCGTAGCCGGGCACGATGTCTGCTGTGTCTCCGTCTAAGGACACGGCCCCTCCTCTTCGTCCGGTCGCGTCGTGGAGCAGTCGACAGTGGCGAGGAAGGCCCTCCAGCAGTCTGGAGTACGTGAGCTGGAGTCCGTCGGGGCCGGCCTCCGCTAGCCCCTCGGCGATCACCCGGTCAACGTAAGGCCGGACCCACACCCGTCCCACCACGGCCTCCGCATCTCCGCTCCGCTCCATGAGGGCGTACGCCCGCAGGCAGCGGCGCACCGCCTCCACGTCGGACGCCCGCAGCGCCTCGGTCAGCAGCGCCTCCAGGGGGCGCTGCAGCTCCGAGTCGACGGCCGCCACGCGCGCTCCGAGTCCGTCCGGAGGAGGAAGAAGAAGGGGCGACATGCCTTCTTCGCTCTGCCGCGCGGCGGCGGTGGCGTCCAACCGCAGCTGGTGGAATCGCGTCGCTGCTCTCTCCAGGACCCGACCCGAGTCGGACAGAGAGCCGCCGTGGCGGCGAGACTCCTCGGAGTTCCTCTTGGCCGAGCGCAGGGCCTCCTCCATGTTGTCCAGCGAGCGCGCCGCGCGCATCAGCCCGAGGACGCGCGCCTTCTTCCCTCGCAGGTCCTCCAGTCTGCGCAGCCGAGCGTCGACCTGCCAGACGGACCGGCCCGCAGCCGACCGCAGGCCCAGCGCCTGGTCCCGCAGGCGCCCGAGGGGAGCCGGGAGCCGCCGGAGGGCCCGGTCCATCTCGACCAGCTGGGCGGAGAAGTGGACAAAGTGGGCGTAGTCGCGGCGGAGGAGCTCCGCCGTCGCCGCGTTCAGCCGCTCGCGGTAGATCTCCAAGTCCTCTCTCATCCGCTCCAGAGGGACGCGGCCGCGACACTCGGCCACGAAGCGGTCCGCGTCGAAGTCGTCCTTCATGAAGACGTCTCTGTCGAAGCACAGGCGACGGTCTGCGTCCTTTGAGGGATTCATCATGCTTTGTCAATTAGCCGTCGAACACAACGGTAGCAGCTGTTAGCTATAGCTGATCAGTCGAGTGAATTCAGTTCGTATAGATGCATGTTTAGAAACAACAACAACCATGGCTGGCCAAAGTGCTTCACAGCATGCAGAACAAAATACAAAACATGTCGGGCAAGACAGAAAAGCTTCACAACACACTTTTCTTTAATGTCTAATGCTAAAGAAATAATGGAGGTTGAATTAGATCGCCGTAAATGTGAGCAGGGGAGGTCATGGTGGTTTGAGGTCACCCTGTGATGTCATGGCCAAGCAGTGATGTCATGGTCTATTCATAAGCCCATATTTGGGCATATCTACAGTGCAGTTCTCTACGCTTTTATTACGGAGGTTCTCAAACCTGAGGGGCGAAACATTAAATAAAGAGAATTTAATGTTTGTTTTGTCACCATTTGTTTTACGTCACCATTACACCACGTAATCAACATGAGTTAGACTTTAATATATTAGCGCCCCTCACTTCACACGGGTGTGATTTATTTTATTTCACTCTGACAGACCACAGGCCCCCATAACTCTGACAGTGTACACTGTCCATAACTCTGACAGTGTACACTGTCCATAACTCTGACAGTGTACACTGTCCATAACTCTGACAGTGTACACGTGGAACCAAGGCAAATTCCTTACCAAGGTACTAGGTACCGCCGTCTTCAGCGTGCTATCACACAGCTGTGTATGTCCGTGCACATTGCAGGAATGCCCTGCAAGCCAAGAGCTGATAAGGCATGAATAATTGGCAGTCGCCACCATTATGGAGGAGGTGATTCTTCCTGTACCCGTTGACCTCTGTCCTGAAACACGTGTTGAGTAGATGTTGATGGCTCAAAGCTTGAGCCATCTACTAATGTTTGTCTTGAAGAATGTCTTGTTGAACGTGAACGCAAACAGAGATCTTAAATGTGTGTGTGCGCGTGCGACGCCGTGCGTGTGTGTTTATTATAGGTGCAATCTACTTCTGTTCATCTTTGGCAGCCTAAGACATGTACGTACATTTACATCGGTTGGTTGTAAGATAGCCTGTGTTAAGGTCCGGCTCTCAGACCATAACAGAGAAGGGAAACAAGCATGGGATGAATGCAAAAAATGTAATTTATTAAATAGAATAATTATGTTTAAAGTAGAACGAACACGTTTCCAACAAAGACTTGGCAGGGGAAACTAAACTGCCACCAGAAACTGACAACTGATAGTCAAACAAACAATATGCAGATTACTATTAGTATAAAGCACACACAAACCCTGACATCTGGCCCTGGGGGGCCGTCACACCTGGAACAGACCGTTGCTTTCTACGGCAATCGGTAGCCGTCAAATATGGCGAAGGTGCCGTTACTTGTACCCAAGGGTGTTGTGCGTATTTGTCCAAGATTTGCTTATTTTAACCTTTCATGCTGCATATTTGCTCCCTGCATTATGTCATCATTTCTGATTGTGTTTCTTGTTTGCATGTTGTGTTCTCTTCTTGCTTGTCTCTGTTTTTTCCACTGATCTGTACAGCACGTTGGTCAACCTTGGTGCTTTATAAATAAAGTTTGATTTGAGCACCTCATAAATATTTGTGTCAATTTACAATTTAGGCATTTAGCAGACGCTCTTGATCCAGAGCGACTTACATTTAAGCAAAAGCATGGCATACTGTACATCACATATAAAAAGTAGTTATCGTGAATCATGTATAAACTAAGAATGTAACAGTGGAGTATCTATGTCAACTATACATACTATACTATATTACAATTGTGTACTATAAAGTGTTATGACTACATGAAATGCAATTCTAGTGCTGTCTACGTAACGAGCTATAAGTCTGTCTAAAATACTATCTACCGGTAAGTCGACATAAAATGCTATCTAAGGGGCTAGGCTAGGGCAAGTGCTACGGGCCTTGTATTGCATCTCTTATGTGGACATCAATAAATAATGAAATGTGTGTGTGTGTGTGTGTGTGTGTGTGTGTGTGTGTGTGTGTGTGTGTGTGTGTGTGTGTGTGTGTGTGTGTGTGTGTGTGTGTGTGTGTGTGTGTGTGTGTGTGTGTGTGTGTGTGTGTGTGTGTGTGTGTGTGTGTGTGTGTGTGTGTGTGTGTGTGTGTGTGTGTGTGTGTGTGTGTGTGTGTGTGTGTGTGTGTGTGTGTGCTCTCTCAGGACGGTACTGTGAGGTCCATGACATGACGGGTAACTACATGTGGGATGAAGACAGTCACAAGGAATTCCTGATCGGCACCAACGCAGACAGCCGTCTGCCCGTCTGGTGGGACGGCTCGGAACCGCTGTGGGTCACCATGCAGAGGCTGGGGAAGAAGGTCTACATGTACTACTGGCCTGGTGAGTACAGGACCGCTATGGAGGGTGTACATGTACTACTGGCCTGGTGAGTACAGGACCGCTATGGGGGGTGTACATGTACGAGTATAGAACTGCTATGGTGGGTGTACATGTACTACTGGCCTGGTGAGTAAAGAGAAGTGGTTCCCAAAGTGGGGTCCTTGAGGGAGTTCCAGGGGGTACCCCAGCAGCCAAATGATAGTTTGGAACCAAATGGACCATTATGGGTCTGTAACTCTGAGAGTGTACAGAGGGAACATTTGTACACTCTCAGAGTTAAACTAACATTGCTTTTACAATATAAATTGGAGGTCCCAGAGACTAATTCAGATCAAACTGGGGGATTTGCTGACTGCATTTTGTACAGCCCCTCTTATGTGGACATACGTGTGTGTGTGTGTGTGTGTGTGTGTGTGTGTGTGTGTGTGTGTGTGTGTGTGTGTGTGTGTGTGTGTGTGTGTGTGTGTGTGTGTGTGTGTGTGTGTGTGTGTGTGTGTGTGTGTGTGTGTGTGTGTGTGTGTGTGTGTGTGTGTCTGTGCGTGTGTGTCTGTGCGTGTGTGCGTCCAGGGTGTGAGGTAGAGATTCTGGGTGTGCGTCCGACATTCTGTGAGGAGTATGTTTACAACCCGTCAGAGAAGAACCTCACTGACTCCATTGAAAACGCTCTGAACGTACTGCGGTGAGAGACACACACATATTTCATAATTCATATGCATTTAGCTCCAGACCCTGATCCAAGAGGCATCAATGTGTCCGTGGCAAATGTTTTATTTTCTGTTTGAGCGCGTTTTTCTGATTTTTAGCAGCGTTTCTCCATCGTTTTATTTTAATTTTTTTATCCCACGATTTTGGAACACATTTTTCACCCCTGTGTCAATTATCTAATGTGATCCTGGGCTCTACACACCCTCCACCAACCTAGTCCCCCATATATGGGGGACAAGGGGAGAGCAACGGACTTGAACTTGAGTGTCCAAGTTGCTCCTTTACACCTGATAGGGGGGAGTTTCCCTGGTTGGACGTAGCGCGTGGAAGGAACACGTTATTCCAACCAGTTCCTTTCCCCTCCATCAGGCGCCCCGGCTGAACACTCAAGTTACAGACATGTTATGGTCATTCAGGGCTAGGCCTTCGTGTGTTTCTGGTAATATTAAGGTCCGCTCACTTTGTACATCTGTGGCAAAAATTGAATTTTTACAAAAATGTCCTCCTCAAGCCAGCATGGTGGTGATGATGATGGTGTGTGCACCTGTGTGTTCATGCGTGTGTGTGTGTGTGTGTGTGTGTGTGTGTGTGTGTGTGTGTGTGCGTGTGTAGGTCTGGCGAAGCGGCCATGGCAGCAGTGTACTATGAGAAGATCGACGTGGAGGGTCACCACTTTGGACCGGACTCTCCCCAGGTCAGGACGGCTGTCACACAGCTGGACTCCGCCATGGTGACCCTGCACACCAAACTGAAGGTCTGTAAGAGGGTCTGTGTGGATGTCCTCCTTCTGTAAGAGGGTCTGTGTGGATGTTCTCTCCTTCTGTAAGAGGGTCTGTGTGGATGTTCTCTCATTCTGTAAGAGGGTCTGTGTGGATGTTCTCTCCTTCTGTAAGAGGGTCTGTGTGGATGTTCTCTCCTTCTGTAAGAGGGTCTGTGTGGATGTTCTCTCCTTCTGTAAGAGGGTCTGTGTGGATGTTCTCCTTCTGTAAGAGGGTCTGTGTGGATGTCCCCTCCTTCTGTAAGAGGGTCTGTGTGGATGTTCTCTCCTTCTGTAAGAGGGTCTGTGTAGATTTCCTCACCTTCTGTCTTTTTGTGTACAGGAGAAGAATCTGACCGGTCGGGTCAACATAGTTCTGTTCTCGGACCACGGCATGACCCCCCTCAGCTGGATGGACAGAGTGATCGAGCTGGACAAATACATCAACATGTCCGACTTGGTCAAGATGATGGACAGAGGACCCGTGGTCAGCCTCTGGCCACGAGAGAACGCAGAGCAACAGGTCAGAACATTGTTCTTACACACAGCACCAGGTCAGAACATTGTTCTTACACACAGCACCAGGTCAGAACTGTGTTCTTATACACAGCACCAGGTCAGAACATTGTTCTTACACACAGCACCAGGTCAGAACTGTGTTCTTATACACAGCACCAGGTCATCAGAACATTGTTCTTACACACTGCACCAGGTCAGAACATTGTTCTTACACACAGCAACAGGTCAGAGCATTGTTCTTACAAACAGCGCCAGGTCAGAACTGTGATCTTACACACAGCAACAGGTCAGAGCATTGTTCTCATACACAGCACCAGGTCAGAACTGTGTTCTTATACACACCACCAGGTCATCAGAACATTGTTCTTATACACAGCACCAGGTCATCAGAACATTGTTCTTACTCAGGTTGCTAACATGCAGGTGTACTGGTTCTAACATGCAGGTGTACTGGTTCTAACATGCAGGTGTACAGGTTCTAACATGCAGGTGTACAGGTTCTAACATGCAGGTGTACTGGTTCTAACATGCAGGTGTACAGGTTCTAACATGCAGGTGTACAGGTTCTAACATGCAGGTGTTTTCCATGCAGGTGTACAGGTTCTAACATGCAGGTGTTTTCCATGCAGGTGTACACTGCCCTCTCCCAGGTGCTAACATGCAGGTGTTTTCCATGCAGGTGTACACTGCCCTCTCCCAGGTTCCTAACATGCAGGTGTACAGGTTCTAACATGCAGGTGTTTTCCATGCAGGTGTACACTGCCCTCTCCCAGGTTCCTAACATGCAGGTGTACAGGTTCTAACATGCAGGTGTTTTCCATGCAGGTGTACACTGCCCTCTCCCAGGTTCCTAACATGCAGGTGTACAGGTTCTAACATGCAGGTGTTTTCCATGCAGGTGTACACTGCCCTCTCCCAGGTTCCTAACATGCAGGTGTACAGGTTCTAACATGCAGGTGTTTTCCATGCAGGTGTACACTGCCCTCTCCCAGGTTCCTAACATGCAGGTGTACAGGGTTAAAGACATTCCACAACGCTTCCACTACCGAGGAGGGAAGTTCGTCTCCACACTGACCCTGGTGGCCGAGCCCGGGTGGTTCATCACTGAGGTGAGATACCATAGCATCATATAAATGACTGTGGATCATTGGACTGTCGTCCAATGATCCATGGGTCGGCGGTTCGAATCCCAGCTCCTCCTGTCTACATGGCGAAGTGTCCTTGGGCAAGACACTGAACCCCAAATTGCTCCCGATATTCCAGACTAATATCTATGCAGTGATATTGGTCTGGCCATGCCAGGCTACCAATGAACCAATGAGGAATCTACTTTAAAAAAATATATATGGAGATATAACACTGTCTGGCCATTTTTCTAAACCCAAGATGGCCACCATCATTTGTCATACTAATCGTCTATTTCTCCCTTCAAATTTTTTCAAAAACATTCTTGAGAGCAAACATGTTCAGCTGTAAATAACATTGTGTGTTTACACGGCTGCCATGTTGGATTACAGCTCTGAGGCTTTGATTAGACAGATTGACATGAGCCAATCAGGTGCTCTGAGGCTTTGATTGGACAGATTGACATGAGCCAATCAGGTGCTCTGAGGCTTTGATTAGACAGTGGTCTGTTATAGAGCAGAGCGGTCTGTTATTATCAAGAAATAACACGCGGCTGAATTCAGCTCTTGACCAATCAGTATCAAGCATTCAACCAAGCCATGTAATAAACAATAATAAACTGTGTGTGTGTGTGTGTGTGTGTGTGTGTGTGTGTGTGTGTGTGTGCGTGTGTGCGCGTGTTCCAGAATAAGAGCGTTCTTCCGTTCTGGAAGAATGGGAGTGGGGAGGCGACGGGATGGCAAAACGGTTGGCATGGTTACGACAACGAGTTCTTCCACATGAGAGGATTCTTCATGGCCTCCGGACCGGGTGAGTAGAGCCACGCCCACCGAGGTCTCGTTTTAGAACGGACAGTTGTTTACTTCAAGGCACGTGAAACAGAAAGAGAGAGAGATACGTTTTTCATCCAAAAGAGGGAAGATGACAGTGAAAGCCTAACATTCAAACAATGGAGATTTATTTATTGATTGATTGATTGATATCAATACTTTATTAGACAGAAATGTGAAACACTTAAAAAGGATAGCACAAAAACAAATGCGACATGGAAAAATAACAACAGAATTCATTGTCATCACAAAATAATAAAATGTACAGACTGGAAAAGAATGAAAATGGGTGCAAAAAAGGGGCCGCCAGTTCTGGCCTCCTGGAGACGTGGCCTGTTGCCTCTACCACTGCTATAGGGTGGTTGTTCTGGGCGGCTGTGGCTCAGGAGGTCGTCCAATGATCCCTGGGTCGGCGGTTCAAATCCCGGCTCCTCCTCCTGTCCACATGTCGAAGTGTCCTTGGGCAAGACACCTACATTGCCTCCAATGAGTCGGTCGGTGTGAGCTCGCCACCGTTGGTGTGTGACTGTGGTGTGTGGTGCGAGGACGCTGGTGTCGACTGTTCGCCGCTTCACCTCCCAGTGTATGAATGAATGCACCGTTGTAAAGCGATTTGAGCACTTTGGAAAAGCGCTATGAAAATGCAATTCATTAAAAATTGTAATTCATTCAATATTTCCAATCCCCCCCCCCTCTCTCTTTTTCCCCCCAGACTTCAAGCGTAACTTGCGCGCGGCGCCCATCCGCAGCGTAGACGTGTACAACCTGCTGTCTAAGACGCTGGGCGTGGAGCCGCTGCCAAACAACGGCTCGTGGGCCCGCGTGGAGTTCCTGCTGAGCGGCTCGCCTGGACGCCATCAGCACACGGCGATGACCGCCACCGGTCTGTGGAGCGCAGGCCTGATGGCCGCCATGCTGCCTCTGCTGTGGCCTTAAGGGGCCACAGTCCCCTGGACTATAGTGTCACGGAGCCCTATAGGGCAGGGCTTCTCAACGGGACCCCCCGGGAATGCATTGGCCATGTCTCTGGGCGACCCCCGAAAATGTGCCTCAAATCTTTCAGTTTCAGTTTTTAACTCAAATCTTTGCTTCTGAACAACATCTTTTCAGATGGGGGTCGGGACTCGGTGGCCAAATACAGATCATTTTTGGGGTCATCGACATGAAATATTGAGAACCACTGAACCACATGAGGTTTTTCTAAAAAGAAAAACATTTTAAAAAGGCATTTTTAAATTTCAACGTTTTTTTCTTTACTTTTAAATTTGCTTTTAACTTTATATGTAACATATAAAGTTTTTTAACTTTATATTTTATACTGTTATACGCTAATCGTTCCCGCTATAAAGATACAGTATGTCACGGAGGGAAAGGTCATAACAGACTGAAAATAACTTCTATACTTGAGGTTTAACCATTTTAAACCCCATCCGATCTACAAGCCCACACGCCGTCACAGGGTTTGCGCACGCTTATCCGACACACCAAAGGTCCGACATGCGGATATCACCCGTCGCTCCAAACATGCGTTGGTCCGACATGCGTTGTTCCGACATGCGTTGTTCCGACATGCGTTGTGTCGTGCTTGCGGTTATGCACGGGGGTTTGGGGTAGCTTGGGGTAGCTTGTCGGTCTAATGACTGTCGGAAATAAAAACCTGTGTGACGCGTTGTGAGCAGTGTTGATTTTGGCAGCAAATTTTGATTTTAGTTTTAGTCTTTTGAATAGTTTTAATTTAGTATTAGTCACATTTTAGTCACCTGGAATATTTTATTGTTAGTCTAGTTTTAGTCGACTAAATATACGATTTTAGTCTACTAAATCTACAGTCGATTTCGTCGACTGAAATATATTTTGGTGGGCCGTGATGCATTCGTAAATCTCGTAATAATGACTGTTTTTTACACTTGCTGAAAATAGCCAATCTACAAGCTCACAACGCGTCGCATTGTGAACTTGTTTGATCTGCTATTTTCAGCATGCAACCAAGTGTAAAATGACTTATACTGGATCATACTGGAACAGTTTTTAGTTTTTATTTGTTGACGGAATTGTCAATACATTTAGTCTTAGTTTTAGTCATCATAGCTTAGTTTTAATTTAGTTTCCAATTAGTTTTCATCAGTGAAAAAAGGTAGTCGACGAACATTTTTCGTCATAGTATTAGTCGACGAAATCGACACTGGTTGTTTTAGAGCTTTTAGATCCGGCTATCTTTGGTGAAGAGAGTTGGGGCAGATGGAAAAACAACTCACCCGTCACAAGTACAGTGCAACTCAGGTCTGTTTGGCTAAATCCAGAGGGTCTTAAGTGGTGGAACAGAAGTGTCGTCGATACATTCCAAATATCATCAGAGTATTCTGAGACACCCTGCCCTGGACATGCGTCATCAACTAGTTTTCTAATAAAATATGTCTGTACTTCTTTCTGTAAAGCGACTTTGGGTACCCAGAAAAGCACTATATAATAAGTATATATTATTAATATTATCACGGCACCCACTGGTAAGACCACTGCTTCAAGACATACTGAAGTGTATACTGTAGGACAGACCCCCCGTTTTACTGTGGCCTTGGGTCAAGGTCAAGACCTGGCCTTGGGACAGCCAGTCACCGTGCTTCATATCCGACACTGGCTGAGACCCCCGCATATGTGTACACATGCACACACACGCACAGCACAGCACGCACTAAAATGCACGCACTCATGCACCCGCACGTCACACACGCGCACTATTTTGTTTTAATCATATTCTCTGGAAGTCTCATTTAAATGTATATATTGATTGATGTTTATAGGACAGTTCAGGTGAGTTTTAGCAGGTTGGTCTTCAGCCTCTGTGCCTGTCGTCAAACCGGATAACCTTTTTTTATTCCGCAGAGCCTGGGCGCTGATGTGGCGCTTGTTTTACAGGTCAGGGTTAGGTTTAGGCATACTGCAGCTATTGTGAGGTTGTATAACTCCACCCTACCAGTAGTAGCATCAGCGCCCCTCGACTCCCAGGCTCTGCGAAAAAGAGAGTCCTGTCAGACAAACAAGTGAATGTTGTGGGTGGGGGACGGGGGACGACACAGATGTTTCTGTTCAAACACCCTTTTCTTTCTTGGCAGCATTTATAAAACATGTTAATTGTTTATGAGAATGCCCCCCCCCCCCCCTTGTTGATTTTGACAGTATTAATAGTCTTTTGAATAAAATTCCATTTTGTTTTAGGCATATTTTAGTCATCTGAAATGTTTTAACTTCAGTATAGTGTTAGTCGACTAGTACTAAATACAGTATCGTAACATTTTAGTCTGCTAAAATGCCGACGCTACACAGCTGATTTAGTTGACTAAAATGTAGTTTGGCTGGCTTTTGCCTGATTTTACACTTGGTTGCAAGCTCACAATGCGGTGCACATAGCGACGTGTTGTGAGCTTGTAGATCTGCTATTTCTTTAAGTACCATATTGTGTAGTAATGATAAGGACATTAAAGTTGTATATATGTCAGTAGACTAGATAGTGACAGCCTGTACGTGCCTTACTGTTTGTATAAAAAATAATCTACGACAAATCTGAACTGTGCTTTTCGGTCTGTTTATTTCATCGTTATTATTTATGTGACATGACACGTTTCACTGTAAACGTTCCAGAGCCCCAGGAACGCGCCCAGGGGGCCGGGCCGGTTCCGGCGTTCCGAAACGGTTGAGAAATGACAGAGTTGACCGTGTGCCGTCCCTCTACTGTACTGTACTGTCACTGTACTGTACTAGCACACCCGAAATCATACAGTTGTGCGATGTGTGTGTTAGGTTGCGCACAGGTGGTGAAAAACAACCATGCTGTTTTCGTGCTCATACCCACCCAGCCACCCACACACACACACAGCGCTCCGTAAGGGAGTGGTTGCACCACTCAAAAAAGGTTGTTAGTATATCCGAAACTAAGCACATTTACTTGAGTACTGTACTTAAGTACGCTTTTCAGGAATTGTTTCCAATTTTCCATACATTCACTTCTACCCCACTACTGTACCTCTCAGAGGCAAATATTATTGTACTTTTACTCAACTACGATTATTTGATGATAGTTAATTAAACACTTCAGGGATGGGAAACTTTGACGATGGCGAGGGCCAATATATTTCCACACTCACTCCAGAGGGCCACGGTGCATATTACTGTCGTAGCAAAAATAGTCCATCTACAAGCTCAAAACGCGTCGCATTGCAACGCGTTTTGAGCTTGTAGATCAGCTATAGTTCAGTTTATAGTTCTAGTTATGTTGACTTTATGAACTGTTAACATACTGTAATACTACACTGGACACAAAAAAACAATAACATTTTACTAGTGTCGTACATTAAGGAGCCACATCACGAAATATCATTATTGCTTATATAATGTTATATACTGTCTGTGCAGGACAAACCTTCACTGACTGAGTTTCTGCATGCCAGCTCTGAGAGGCTTGATATTAGCTGGCCCACAGACACATCCCAGCTCTGAGAGGCTTGATATTAGCTGGCCCACAGACACATCCCAGCTCTGAGAGGCTTGATATTAGCTGGCCCACAGACACATCCCAGCTCTGAGAGGCTTGATATTAGCTGACCCACAGACACATCCCAGCTCTGAGAGGCTTGCTATTAGCTGGCCCACAGACACATCCCAGCTCTGAGAGGCTTGATATTAGCTGGCCCACAGACACATCCCAGCTCTGAGAGGCTTGATATTAGCTGGCCCACAGACACATCCCAGCTCTGAGAGGCTTGATATTAGCTGGCCCACAGACACATCCCAGCTCTGAGAGGCTTGATATTAGCTGGCCCACAGACACATCCCAGCTCTGAGAGGCTTGCTATTAGCTGGCCCACAGACAGACGCATCCCAAGAAGGGCCTATAGTGATCAATTGCAAAGGTTTGCTATGAAATTGTAAAGGCTATTGAAATTGGGCCGCGGGTACCATTGTATAGATTTGGTCATTGTGTTAACAATCTATAGAATTGACCATCTACTCGGTATGCCGTGGTCTAGACGAAGGAAACATACTGGGGACGCACATGCACGTGCACACCCCACATGCACTATTTGGAGAATTATAAGAGGGTCTCAAATGTGCAGAGATTTAACAGTCAGTCAGAGTGAGATCCAGTCAGTTGGAGTCGAACCTCAGTCTCACGACTCAGTCGTGAGAGTCCAGAGTCGGAGTTGACAAGAGAGCCAGTGGGAGTATAAGATCAGACACAGAGAGCCAGTGGGAGTGGAGTGAGGTTCCAGTTGAGATCGGGAACAGCTAAGATGCTGCCCCCCATTCGACCGTTATCTCTGTATTGAATAGGCGAAATCATCCGTTATCAGCACCTTCCAATAGGGCCAATATGGCCATACTGACATACTCACTGTCTCAGTATGTCACAGAGGCTGGCGTTGCTATGGCAACTTGTTGATAACTTCTTTCCCTGCACTGTGAACTTTCGGCAGAGAAAAACACTCCGACTCTTTTCTCACTAGGCCAAGGTCAAGTACATGTAGTAGACCTCTCATTATTAGCGAGTTAACTTGACTGGGGACAGACAACATGGAGACTGAATAAGATATTAAATGGGACAGATGAAAACATATTTTGGCCATAAACATAGATGACATGACATTTAATAGGATAAGAGGAACAACCCGGAGTAAACAGGCAGTAGGCTAAGAGTAAAATGATAAAAAATATGACCTATAGGAACACGGTTCTATCTGTGTTGACCAACAGAATATGATTGAGTGGCCAATCTTGACATGACGTGTAAACAACATGTCAGAATGTATCAGTATTCTGATATTAACCTGCGGGCCGCATATATATATATATATATATATATATATATATATATATATATATATATATATATATATATATATATATATAACCCGTCAACATGATGGGGGAATCCAAGCTAATAGAAACAGCAGGCTTTCTTTTCATGAAAAGTTGCAATGCGTAAATGGAAGCCATCGTTCTCAGTTCTCACGATAATACAAATCTAAATCTGCCTAACGAATCTAATGATGGGTTTCTGAACTGCACAGCCCTCCTATGAGACACAGACTGAGTAGAAAGAAATGGTGGCATTGTATCATCATTGAGGACCCAATTATATGAAGATAAGTTGAAAAGTGGTGAAGTCGTCCTTTAATAACTCCAGTACTTGATTGATTGAAAACTGTATCAATTAACCGTTTTTAGAATAAGCACTGGAAAGCACAGTTCAATACAAGGATTTAAAAAGGGGGGGAATTGATAGTCTAATAATAAGGTGACAGTCTGACAGATTAGTACAGTACAAGACTGCCACCAAGTGGACAAAGTGTGCTACTCCTCATGAATCTACAGCAGCAGCAGGCAGGCGTTGTTCCTGTCAGCTGACTCACTGTGTGATGTGTCTCTGTTAGCAGTTAGCAACTGGCTTTAAAATCTACTGTCTGTCAGGACTTTACCCTGCCTGTACTATTACTGAGGTATGTACGACGCACACGTTTCATAAAACAAACATGAATTTAAATTATTCACAACACGCAGCAGCTATAGGCTTTATTTTATTGATTTTTATAATTTCAGTAGATGGGAGAGGTTAATCAGAGAAGAGAACCGTAGCTCGGATCTGCTGCAAGAAGAGAGCGTTATAGCGAGTTCTTCTCTCTAATAACGCTCTGCCATGTCATGGGATGTCTAAAAACTCTTAGTCAAAAATAAAGAATATAATTTCGTTTCTCACCGACATTTTTTTTAAATGATTTCTGAAAGGCTATTCTCCGCGGTGGCAACGGTCCCAGAAACTCACCTTTTGTGTAAAGTACACTTTTAGGACAGAACATAAAACATTTAAACAAGACGGATATTATTGTAATTCTCAAGTGCGCCACCTACAGAGCTGGTCGATGGGGAAATGCCATCGACCAGATCAGTAGGGGGCGCACTCGAGTGTATATAAAATAACACAATAACGTCATTACTTTTTAATTTTCCGCCACACAATGTTGGCGTCAGCACTAGGAGTTCTGACACGTTGCCCACCGCGAACATTATATAACACGGTATTTGTTTTGGGTGAGTAGGGAAATAATATTCTTTATTTTACTGCAGTTTATCGCACGTTTAGTGAGGGTTTCAGTCTAATGGGAATAACACTGTTCCTGGAGCAGAGCGAGCAGACTGCTAGCTATGGCTAGCAGCCATGTAGCTATTAGCATAACAACAACAACAACAACACAAACCATTGACTTTAGTTTATAACACCAATAATTATATTATTATTATAATAACAACAACACTACTGCCACACCATGACTACAGGCGTTCACGTTGTCTTGTTGACCTGGCTGTCACTGCTGATATGTATATGCCAGGGACAATGTTGTGAACAACACAGGTTCATTATTAGTTGTTAGCTGACAGGCTAATTAATATGCTATAGTGTTCTTAATTGTTCCATCATTATAATAATCATGTCGACACTGGGAGAGAGAGGGTCCAGTTGGTTCTGTGTTTATTTATAAAATAAAGCACGTTTCAAAACATATAAAAGGGGCTGCATAGTGCATAGCATGTAAAACAACACACAGAAACATTATACAAATATGGGATTAAATAATATATCCAAATTAGAAACAAATAGGCCTTTATATTGAAAAGTACAGTTTAATACAAGGTAAGAGGATTTATTATAACCCAAGAAGGCCTATGGCTTGTTTCCATTGGGGTCCTTCATATTCAGTTTGGTTTAGATTGAACATCATACAAGGGTGTCCGGGAGAATGTAAAAGGCTGGGGAGCAACAATGCTTGTCAAATATATGTATTAATGCATTATGATGTGCTTATAACGAATTATAGGCTTCATAAAACGTGTTATAAATGTTTATAATTATTCACAAGGTGCCCTGCAGTGCTGCTGGGCATAATGGCGTTATAAGCTCAGTGCACGCGAAGCGTTAATGCGCTTGTAGATCTGCTATTTTTTATTAATATTATTTTTGCAAAGACATTTGGCGTAGATTGAAAAACAACGCACAAATTACAGTGTTTTACTACGTCTAGAGAGTCTTAAGTGGTTCAATCCAATCCACTTTATTTACAATCCGAGAATCCCATCGTCAAATATTCGGGAAAACAGCGCCAACAGTCTGTCTTGAGAGACTTTATTTATAGCACATTTCACAACTCAAGGTTTACAAAGTGCTGTACAGAAAGTTAAAAGCTAAATACACTGTAAAACCACCAGCCACCACACAGTAGAAAAATAACCCATAACAACAAAGCCAAAGAAAAACACAGAACTCTCAAACGGAATTAAAAGCCAAGGCTTACAAGGTACAGGTGGGTCTTAAGGCGAGATTTAAACGTCTCGATGGTGGGGGCCAGTTTCACATGGGAACATTCCACAGTTTGGGGGATACGACAGAATAGGCTCGGTCTATACAGGCCTATTCATAGTCTGGATTTTCGGTGGTGAGGTGACCACCGCTCCGGTGGTGAGCTGACCACCGGAGCTGAAATAACGTTGAGCGGTGGTGAGTAAAAACAGAGAGAAGGGCTGGAGCGGTGGCGGTGGTTTGCTCTTCACCGCGGCTCGAGACGTCATGTTGTAGTTCGGTGGTCACCTAACCACCGAAAATCCAGACTATGTATGAGCCTTAAGTGCCCTTTTTGTGACCTGGAGATTCAACTGGCCAGCAGAACGCAAAGACCTTGAGGGAGTATAAACCTCTATGAGATCACAGAGATACTGTACTGGTTAAACTCAAGTGATATGGATCAATTCCACTATATTATCAAAGTATTCTGTGGCAGCCCTTGCAGGCTTGTGTCACTCACGGCACCCTATAGGGTTGATGCCCAAAGGGGCTTCTGTAAAAAGGCCTATGACCCATGAGCGTACATGCTGGGGGCGGGAGGGTATCGGGTAAACCATATCGCCCCTCGGTTTTTCACCACCTGTAGGGCACACACAAACACACACGCACATATCAACTGTATATATGGTGATTTCGGGTGTGCCAGTACAGTACAGTATAGGCACCCCCAACACGTCGGTAACTCTGTCATTTCTAAACCGTTTCGGACGCGGGGCGGCTCGCCGGAATCGGGCCGGCACCCTGGGTGTGTTCCTGTGTGTCTGGGAACCCCACACTACTCACTTATTTTCTCTCTTCCAGGGAGTACTGCGGTCCAGTGCTGAGGCCTCCTCCTCAACACCACCACCACCATGTCAGCCTCCTCCTCCCAGTGGGAGCTGCCTCCGGAGCTGTGCTGTCGGCCCATGGCCTTCGTGGCGCTGACGGGCCTGGACGTGATCTACAACGCCGTGCACCGCGCCATCTGGGACGCCTTCTGTGCCAACCGGCGCGCCGACAGAGTGCCCATCTCCTTCAAATGCCTCCCCGGGGACCACGAGTACCCAAAGTGCCGCACCAAGGTGGGGCGAAAAAAAAAACAAAAAAAAAACATTTGAGATGAATTATTGTCGGAATTGTTGATGTTGAAAAAGTTCACGTTGTTCAAACCTGTGTCAAAAATGTGCGGAGCTTTCCGATCTACAAGCTGGAGACGTGTTTTGAGCTTGTAGATCTGCTATCTTTTGGCTTTATCACCGTCCTAAAATGTAGATTTACGATTGACTCTTTATTCAGAGTGACTTAACCCATTCTGACCTGAGATCAGATTCATACGAGGTTTCCACTGGACACACACTGGTCTGACTTCGATTTTTCAAAAATAGCAGACCTACAAGCTCGTAGCGCGCCACTCGGTGGCGCGCTATGAGCTTGTAGATCTGCTATTTTTCAATAGCTAAAGCATAACATGATGCTAACACCAAAATGGGTTCCCGTTCAGAATGGGTTAAAGGAGAATTCCATGCTAGAAGGCTTTCTTACCTTTATTTGTATTTATACGTCCCCAACAAAGTGGTCCAGGTGTTATTTTGTGCAAAAGCGTATTATTATTAATGGCTATTTCCCATACCATAAAGCCCTCATTGAATTGAATTGCATTGAATTGTTGTGCTAATTCAGTTATTTTAATCGCTCAAAAATCTGTGTGTGTGTGTGTGTGTGTGTGTGTGTGTGTGTGTGTGTGTGTGTGTGTGTGTGTGTGTGTGTGTGTGTGTGTGTGTGTGTGTGTGTGTGTGTGTGTGTGTGTGTGTGTGTGTGTGTGTGTGTGTGTGTGTGTGTGTGTGTGTGTGTGTGTGTGTGTGTGTGTGTGTGTGTGTGTGTGTGTGTGTGTGTGTGTGTGTGTGTGTGTGTGTGTGTGTGTCCGTTCAGAGGACATCCTATGAGTGGTACATCCCTAAAGGCATCCTGAAGACAGGCTGGATGAACAAACACCTCAACCTGGTCCCGGCTCTGGTGGTTCTGTTCTACGAGCTGGACTGGGACGACCCGCAGTGGAAGGAGAAGCAGTCCGAATGTGCAACCAAGGTGGAGATCGTCAGGTAACCGTCAGGCACACAGTGGAAATAAGGACTCAGGATGCAGGCACAAAAAGTCACTGAAAACGGGTTTTAACCCATTTTGGGGCGGGAACCCCATTTGGTGTTAGCATTATGTTATGCTTTAGCTGTTGAAAAATTGCAGATCTACAAGCTCATAGCGCGCCACCGAGTGGCGCGCTATGAGCTTGTAGGTCTGCTATTTTTGAAAAGTCGAAGAACGACTGACATAGAAACAGCTTTTTCAGAAAAGTGTCAGGATTTAGAAGACATTTTTAGAATCTGATCTCAGGTCAAAATGGGTTCATCCACAAACTTCAAAAACAGGCAAGGGGCAAAACAATCAAAACAGTAGAAGTCAAAGGTCAAAATCGAAAGGCAGTCAGCGAGGGCAGAAGTACCGGCGAGGGCTTGGCAAGAAATTGTGGTCTAGAAAAAGCAAAACAGAAATCAGTAAAGAGGCAAGGCTTGAATAGTGCTTGGGTGCTTGGAAGGTCACAAGACAACCTGGCAAAGAATTGCAGAGAGACTGAGACTTAAATACTGTGGGCATGATTGCAGGGGATAGAATGCCAGGTGGTTCAGACACACCCACACTCCCACTCGGACTGTGACAGTAATGTAGAACTGTAAATGTAGTTCCACCACTGCGTGTAGGACCAGTCTACTGTAAATGTAGTTCCTGTCCCACCACTGTGTGTAGGAACAGTCTACAGTAAATGTAGTTCTTTCCACCACTGTGTGTAGGACCAGTCTACTGTAAATGTAGTTCTTTCCACCACTGTGTGTAGGACCAGTCTACTGTAAATGTAGTTCTTTCCACCACTGTGTGTAGGACCAGTCTACAGTAAAGGGTGGCTGTGGCTCAGGAGGTAGAGCAGGTCGTCCCATGATCCCAGGGTCGGCGGTTCGAATCCCGGCTCCTCCTCCTGTCCACATGTGGAAGTGTCCTTGGGCAAGACACTGAACCCTACATTGCCTCCAATGAGTCGGTCGGTGTGAGCTCGCCACCGTTGGTGTGGGAAGGTGAGGACGCTGGCGTCGACTGTTCGCCGCTTCACCTCCCAATGTATGAATGAATGAACCGTTGTAAAGCGCTTTGAGCAACTTGGAAAAGCGCTATAAAAATTAAATTCATTATAAATGTGTTTCCACCACTGTGTGCAGGACCAGTCTACAGGGAAGGAACACCAAGGTGGCGGTGGTGCTCATCCAGAAGAAGACCCCTCTACCGCCAGGTAAAGACTTCTGAATACCTATCCCATTCTGACCTGAGATCAGATTAAAAAAATGTCTTCTACATCCTGACAGTTTGCTGAAAAAGCTATGTTTCTATGTCCGTCGTTCTTCGATTTTTTTCTTCGATGGAGCGTGTCTTGAGTGCATGTACAGGGTTTGATGAGGTCAGATCAACATATGGAATGTCAGGACAGGTCAGCTCCATATATGGAGATCTAAGGGTGGCAGCGGGGGCAGTGTCCTGAGTGTACAGGGTTTGATGAGGGCCCAGGTAGGGCCGGGCCTGTTGAGAACTCTAGTTTTCGCCGGCTGCCGGGCACTGATAACTTTGTTTAAATGGACATGCTGTCAGTCAAAAGAGAGACATCGAAGAGGAAAGATGGATGGATGGATGGGGTAGGAGAAACATATGGAATGTCAGAACAGGTTCTGACATATATCCATATACTAATATTGATGTTTTAGTTTAGTTTAGTTTAGTTTATTTCGCACAATAAAAACAGTACAAAAAGGTATCGTCAATAAAAGAAGTGTGTGCAGGTGAGAAAAGAAACCCAGGGAGGGCTTATAAGTGGTTCTCACCAAAGTTAATATACAATTTAAACAAATAGTAATGTACAAATATTAAGACAAAGTAATCAAACATAGGTATGGAAAATAACAAAAACAAGAAATACATTATTTACACTTGTGAAGTGTGTGTGCCTGTGTGTGTGTGTGTGTGTGCGTGCGTGCGTGCGTGTAGGCTATGTGCTACATTATGTTAAATTGGAGAGGGTAACTTCAAGAGGCTGGCCCATCAGGGATCTCCATATATGGGCTTAATTGCGACAGCAGGTCGCATTTAGTATGATGTCACGTGATGTCATGAGACCTGGGCACCATACAGTACAGGGGTGGGCAACTTTGACGATAGAGAGGGCCACAATATTTCCACACTCACTCCAGAGGGACCACATTGCATATTAATGTCGTAGCAAAAATAGCTGATCTACAAGCTCAAAACGCGTCGCACTGCGACGTGTTTTGAGCTTGTAGATCAGCTATTTTTGCAATATTTGAATTTAAATCCTGAATATTTTTTTTGCTATTTTTAAATTGGAATCCTGAAGTAAAAGTTTTATTGAATTTCAAATGGATTTATTAGTTATAGTTATGTTAAATAACTTTATGAATTAAATACAAATACATTGGACATAACGTTCCGGTTCGGAATCTATCATTTTATTACTCTATGATAGACACACACAGAGTCACACTGAAAACTGGAGCCTTTTCCCTGAGTGACGGCCACAGATAGACTACTGTATGTCTGGCTGACACAACACATCGGCTTCACGGATTGGCCAGAGGCGTCACATGACGTTTGTACCACTGTAGAGATATAAGAGATAGTGTGTGGTTGACAGAACTGCATTCTGGGACAGAGAACCAAGAACAACCTGATGTTAGAATGATCCTCTGGACCGTCCGTCTGAAAGGAGGATCAGAGAGATGTGGCCATGCAGCTGTGGTGCTGCAGGACAAGCTGTACTGCTTTGGAGGAGGCAGTGATCACATTGATGTTCACGTCTTCAACACAGTGTCTTTATGCTGGAGGAAGCTGACCCCAGGGACGCCGCCAGGAAGTGGAGGAGGACGCCACCTAGAGGTTCCATCCAGGCGCTCTGGCCACACAGCTGTGTTGGTTGAAGATATAGTCTACATCTGGGGAGGGAGGCCTTACTGCAATGTGCTTTATGCATTTGGTGTTGACGCCTACAGATGGTTCAAACCCAGGGTTTCTGGCACTGTTCCAGAGGAGAGGTACTACCACTCAGCCTGTGTTTTGGAGAAGGTCATGTTTATACATGGAGGATCCACCATGCTGACTGGATGGACTACTGACATGTACAAGTTGCCACCATTATCGGGACAAAGATGTTTGTATTTGGGGACTATGGGGACCAGTACAACCCCCTCAGATTGTTTGACACAGAGACCAACCTCTGGCTGAGCACACCATTTCCACAGCCTCATCCAGAAGGACTCTATCATTCAGCATTTACCTACAATGGAGAGCTGTACATATTTTATGACTGGAACAATTATGATGTGTGGAAATTCAGTCCAGAGACCTTCTCCTGGAAGAAGGTTGAGCCCAAGGGAAAGGTCCGGGTCCGGGTCCGATGTCTGAAATATGCTGCAGCATGCATGGTGGGAGATCGTATGTTCCTCTTTGGAGACATCACCCCTGATAACCTGTATGTCTTAGACTTCAATCCTAGCCTCAAGACATTATGTAAGCTAGCAGTTATTCAGTACGTTCTGGAGCAGTCGGAGCTCACACACGACATCAGGTGGGAACTGGCAGCCATGACAAGTAACCAACAATAACAACCCGACGATGCCGACATGATAAAAGCATGCCTACGATAAAGAAGGATCTGAAAATATATTCCTACTGGAGGTTCCAAATACCAACCATGTACACCATGGGGGACCGACCAGGCCTTCCTTCTGCTGGGCAGCAGCGCGCCTGTGGAACAGCCGTCCTTATATGGACCTGACAGTACCGCAGACGATGGAGTCCTTTAAAACGGGCTTAAAAACCTTTTTTATTTTTTTCCGGAAGGCCTTTTCGTGTCGAACTGTTGTTTGACACACACAGGTGTGATTATCTTTTTTTTTGAGTGGCACCAACCCCTGCTATGCATGCATGCAGCTTTGTGTGTCACAGTGATGATTTGATTGGTTGAGCACATTCATTCCGCTCTTAATATCACATATGATGAGTGTCTTTCTTTCTCGGTTATGGAAGGTAAAAAGTCAGTGTGTCACCGTATCAAGATAATAGTCATCAGTCCAGTACCAAGAGATAAAAAGTGTCCATGTTTATCCAGATTTTTTGTTTTTTTGCCATTTTTTTTAAAAATTGGAATCCTGAAGTTACATTTTTTTTTTAATTTCAAATGCATTTAGTTATAGTTATGTTAACTTTATGAATGAAATACAAATACATTGGACATAACAAAAACTAGACAATAACATTTTAATACTAGTAATGAGCTGAAATCAATAATATATCAATGTTCGGATATTAACCTGAGGGCCGCATTACATGATGGTGAGGGCCGCGAGTGGCCCATGTATGATACAGTGTATGGGGGCTTTCCCCATGTATGATACAGTATATGGGGGCTTTCCCCATGTATGACACAGTATATGGGGGCTTTCCCCATGTATGATACAGTATATGGGGGCTTTCCCCATGTATGACACAGTATATGGGAGCTTTCCCCATGTATGACACAGTATATGGGGGCTTTCCCCATGTATGACACAGTATATGGGAGCTTTCCCCATGTATGACACAGTATATGGGGGCTTTCCCCATGTATGACACAGTATATGGGAGCTTTCCCCATGTATGACACAGTATATGGGAGCTTTCCCCATGTATGATACAGTATATGGGGGCTTTCCCCATGTATGATACAGTGTATGGGGGCTTTCCCCATGTATGATACAGTGTATGGGAGCTTTCCCCATGTATGATACAGTATATGGGGGCTTTCCCCATGTATGATACAGTATATGGGGGCTTTCCCCATGTATGACACAGTATATGGGAGCTTTCCCCATGTATGACACAGTATATGGGGGCTTTCCCCATGTATGACACAGTATATGGGAGCTTTCCCCATGTATGACACAGTATATGGGAGCTTTCCCCATGTATGATACAGTATATGGGGGCTTTCCCCATGTATGATACAGTATATGGGGGCTTTCCCCATGTATGATACAGTGTATGGGGGCTTTCCCCATGTATGATACAGTGTATGGGGGCTTTCCCCATGTATGACACAGTATATGGGGGCTTTCCCCATGTATGATACAGTATATGGGGGCTTTCCCCATGTATGACACAGTATATGGGGGCTTTCCCCATGTATGTCTTTACTGTATTTGTGCAAAAATAAAATTGGTTGGATGATGATTATGAAAGACTTGAGTTATGTTTTAGGAAAGAATGTTCTGTATACGTTTTATTCTATTTATTAAATGATTTCTGTTGTGTCCTGTAAGTCCATGTGGGCTGGGCACCTTCGGTGCATGACACAGGAATAAAGAACCTATCGTTGTGCGTGTGCGTGTGCGTGTGCGTGTGTGTGTGTGTGTGTGTGTGTGTGTGTGTGTGTGTGTGTGTGTGTGTGTGTGTGTGTGTGTGTGTGTGTGTGTGTGTGTGTGTGTGTGTGTGTGTGTGTGTGTGTGTGTGTGTGTGTGCGTGCGTGCGTGTGTGCAGGAGAGGACCTGGTAGCGTCAGAGAGAGCAGCCACTCTGTGTAACTCCTGTGATCTGTCTGGAAAGAGCCTGTTTGTCCTTCCACACACAGACCACCTGGTGGGATACATTATCAGGTAGGCACGCACACACGCACGCACACATTTTGCACATTGTGTAGATCGGCTGCGTGTGGTATTTTTGGAGAAAAAAAATTCAGCCGATGAATGGAAGTGGTTCTGTTATAGAGGTACATTGTAGCAAACAGTGTTTGGCTGCACATCTGAAAGAAAGAAAGGTACTATGTTTACCCAGGGTAACTGCACTAAGCTCAAGAACTTGTTTACAGCCAGGCCCTGCTCATAGAACATTTCATGGTAGGGGTTCAATGCCTTGTCCAAGGGCACTTCAACGGTGGTAATTTTAACGTGCCGGTCCGGGGATACGAACTATAGCGACCTTCACGATATCAAGACCGCTCCGCAAACCGCTCGGCCACCGCTGCCCCTCACAGCGGATGTCTTCTCACCACCTCACGCTGAAACCAGACAACACTGAGCTTCTCTCTCTTCTTCCCAGCCCCACGCAGGAGTTAACCCATTCTGACCTGAGATCAGATTCATACGAGGTTTCCACGGGACACACACTGGTCTGATTAACCCATTCTGACCTGAGATCAGATTCTAAAAAATGTCAGTCGTTCTTCGAATTTTTCAAAAATAGCAGACCTACAAGCTCGTATCGCGCCACTCGGTGGCGCGATACGAGCTTGTAGATCTGCTATTTTTCAATAGCTAAAGCATAACATGATGCCAACACCAAAATGGGTGCCCGGTCAGAATGGGTTAACTATTTCCATAGACAGAAGCCCTGGTTAGACTTCGGTTCCAACAGCCAGGGCTGGCCTGGGACGCCACAACCAGCGCGCAGATAGCAGAAACTCTACCGCCCGCTCCGCCGAGGCACACACAAACCAACAAGCCCTAATAATACCACCACTTTTACAGAACAACATAAATGATACGAACCAACAGACAACTTACACAACCCTTTGATGCTCTCACAAGAGAAAAGTATTCAAGATAGAAGAGGGTTTATTTTTCACTAATTTTGCCTGCCTGCAAAAATAAATCATATCATAACTTCAGCGGCCCCACCGGTAATAATGACCGGTACGTCCTGTGGCCAGTCCATCCCTGATAACAGCCAAGAACCTTGCTGTTGTCCTGGACAGTATAAAGCTCTCGTTCAATCAGAACCTTGCTGTGGTCCTGGACAGTATAAAGCTCTCGTTCAATCAGAACCTTGCTGTGGTCCTGGACAGTATAAAGCTCTCGTTCAATCAGAACCTTGCTGTGGTCCTGGACAGTATAAAGCTCTCGTTCAATCAGAACCTTGCTGTTGTCCTGGACAGTATAAAGCTCTCGTTCAATCAGAACCTTTCTGTTGTCCTGGACAGTATAAAGCTCTCGTTCAATCAGAACCTTGCTGTTGTCCTGGACAGTATAAAGCTCTCGTTCAATCAGAACATTGCTGTTGTCCTGGACAGTATAAAGCTCTCGTTCAATCAGAACATTGCTGTTGTCCTGGACAGTATAAAGCTCTCGTTCAATCAGAACATTGCTGTTGTCCTGGACAGTATAAAGCTCTCGTTCAATCAGAACATTGCTGTTGTCCTGGACAGTATAAAGCTCTCGTTCAAAGGAGCACACATTACATTACAGACGGTCACTCTATCCTGTAGGTTTACACAAACCTGTAGGTTTATAACATTCGATGAATTAGACCCTTCCTCACCCAGGAGTCAGCCCAGCTCCTTATCCAGACATCAGTCACATCAAAACTTGTCTACAGGGGAAACTCCTAACTCACGCATGATGGAAGCATGAGTTCAAGTCCGTTGCTCTCCCCAGGTTGGCGGAGGGTGTGTAGAGCCCAGGATCACATTAGATAATTGACATAGGGGTGAAAAATGGGTTACAAAATCGTGGGATAAAACATTAATAATAATAGAAAACGTGTCTACGGTAACTCACTCCTTACTGGCCTATACCGGCATGTGCACGTACAGTAAGTAAGCCCCTCCAAATGACCCGACCAGACATAATTCTCACATGTCTCCCCCCCACCCCCTTCTCCACTCCCTCCATTGGCTCCCGGTCACTGGCCCCGCACAGAGTACAAAACACTGATGCTGGCCTACAAAGCTACGAAAGGTATGGCTTCAAACCCTCTCCGCTCACTACTCAGATCAGCTGACGCAGAAAAAGTCTCCCAAACTATGGAATGCACTTCCCGTTGCAATCAGCACTGCAGACTCACTCCCCGATCTTCCGCTATAGTCTGAAAACCCACCCCCACTTCATATGCCACTTTAGCCCGTAGCACTTGCCGTAGCACTGTCCCTAGCCTCGGCGGACTTTCCGTCTGCTATAATATTTGCCTACCGGTTGTAAATTGTACTAACGGGTCATTCTAGCACAGTGGTTCCCAAAGTGGGGTCTGGGGGGACCCCCAGGGGTCCTTGAGGGACCCCCAAGGGTCCTTGAGGGAGATCCAGGGGGTGCCCAGCTAAATGATAGTTTGGAACCAAATGGACCCATGGTTCTGTAACTCTGAGAGTGATACATATGGAACCAAATTGACCCGTTAGGGTTCAATTTGTATCACTCTCAGAGTTAACCCATTTTGGGCGGGAACCCCTTTTGGTGTTTTAAACATTATGTTATAATTTAGCTATTGGAAAAAATAGCAGATCTACAAGCTCATAGCGCTACGAGCTTGTAGCTCTGCTATTTTAGAAAAAACTTGAAAATATTTATTTCAGAGAACTGGAGGATTATTATTTTGAGGTCAGGCCTAAATGGGTTAAATCCACATTGATTTTACGATATAAATTGGGGGTCCCAGAGATAGAAATGCCATTAAATGGGGGGTCCATATAGACGTAATGCATGTCAAACTGGGGGTCCGTATATGGGTTGAGAATCACTGCTAGATCCGTAATAATATTCTCTTATGGGCGGTCCCTGGCATATCTATTCAAAAAGGGGGGTCCGCTGGGCTGATCGGTGTCAATGTGGGGGTCCTTGACCACTGTTCCAGCAGGAACATACTGTAACACCTCCTGTACTGTGTGTGACGACAGGTTGGAGAACGCCTTCTACGAACACGCCCAGACCTACTACTACACCGAGATCCGCCGCGTCAAGTCCCACAAGGAGTTCCTCAACAAGACCACGCACCAGGTTGGAACACGCGTTGCACACGCACACACACACACACACACACACACACACACACGCACGCACGCACGCACGCACGCCACGCAGGCTGTGGTGGTTTTGGTCTTTGGAATGAAACTTCACTTAGTTTTAGTCACATTTTAGTCACCTGGAATGTGTTAGTCTAGTCTTAGTCGACTAAATATAATAATTGAGTCCAGTAAATCTACAGTTGGTTTTAGACTAAAATGTATTTTGTCAGGCCTTGATGCTTTGATTTTACACTTGCTGAAAATAGCCGATCTACAAGCTCACAACGGGTCGCAGCACGACGCGTTGTGAGCTTGTAGATTGGCTATTTTCAGCATGAAACCAAGAGTAAAATGACATGTATTTTATTTATACTGGATCTCTTGTCCACTAGTCCCTTCCTAACATTTTAGTCTAGTTTTTATTTCTTGACGAAATTATCAATATATTTAGTTTTAGTCATCGTAGCTTAGTTTTCATTTAGTTTCTGTTTAGTTTTCGTTCCTTTATAAAAAAAGGTAGTCGACGAACATTTTTCGTCTTGGTTTTAGTCGACTAAAACTGCACGCATGCTGCGTGAACACACATCAGTGTTTATATGGTCGACTAAAACTATGATGCAAAAATGTTCTCTAAACAAAAACTAAGCTATAATGACTGAAACTAAAATTATATTCACAATTTCGTCAACAAATAAAAAAACAGACTGAAATGTTTACATTTTAAGTTAATTTTATGTTTGGTTGCAGCGCTTCTGAAAATAGTGGATCTACAACACTAAAATCTTGATGATATTTAGTCGACTAAAACCAGACTAAAACGGAAACCTTTCATATGACTGAAATATGACTTTTTGAGTTTTATTCAGAAAGACTATGACTAAAACTATCAAAATCAACACTGACCCACATGCATTTCCCTTCCAAATTGATTATTAAAAATAAAATATAACTATCGATTAGTGTTATTTATTTTATAATCATTTAAATCAATTGCACCCTGTCCTCTGTAGCTGCTGTTCGTCAGACACCAGTTCAAGATTGCCTTCTTCAGTGAGCTGAAGCAGGACACCCAAAACGCCCTGAAGTAAGTAAAGTCTTATAGTCTAT